>NC_049986.1:17708034-17711511 GCF_000003815.2 Branchiostoma floridae | reverse complement strand
GACAAACTGTGTCAATTTGAATGACACACTTACAGGTAGCGCAATAAGAAATGTATATAGCAAACTAATAGCGGAAAAAGTGTTCAGGAGACAAACTGTGTCAATTTGAATGACACACTTGCAGATAGCGCAATAAGAAATGTATATAGCTAACTCACAGCGAAGTAAAAAGTGTTCAGAAGACAAACTGTGTCAATTTGAATGACACACTTACAGATAGCGCAATAAGAAATGTATATAGCTAACTCATAGCGAAGTGTAACGTGATCAGAAGACAAACTGTGTCAATTTGAATGACACACTTGCAGAATAGTCGCAATAAGAACTGTATATAGCTACAACTGATAGCGGAAAAAGTGTTCAGGAGACAAACTGTGTCAATTTGAATGACACACTTACAGGTAGCGCAATAAGAAATGTATATAGCTAACTCATAGCGAAGTGTAACGTGATCAGAAGACAAACTGTGTCAATTTGAATGACACACTTGCAGATAGCGCAATAAGAAATGTACATGGCTAACTCATAGCGAAGTGCAGTGTTCAGAAGAGAAACTGTGTCAATTTGAATGACACCCTCGCAGAACAGTAAGAACTATAACGTTATGTAGCTACATGTAATAGCACAAATCGTGTTCAGAAGACAAACTGTGTCAATTTGAATGACACACTTGCAGATAGCGCAATAAGAACTGTATATAGCAAACTAATAGCGGAAAAAAGTGTTCAGAACACAAACTGTGTCAATTTGAATGACACACTTGCAGATAGCGCAATAAGAAATGTACATAGCTAACTCGTAGCGAAGTGTTACGTGTTCAGAACACAAGCTGTGTCAATTTGAATGACACACTTGCAGATAGCGCAATAAGAACTGTATATAGCAAACTAATAGCGGAAAAAGTGTTCAGAAGACAAACTGTGTCAATTTGAATGGCACACTTGCAGATAGCGCAATAAGAAATGTACATAGCTAACTCATAGCGAAGTGTAGAGTTCAGAAGAGAAACTATGTCAATTTGAATGACACACTCACAGAACAGTAAGAACTATAACGTTATGTAGCTACATATAATAGCGCAAAACGTGTTCAGAAGACAAACTGTGTCAATTTGAATGACACACTTGCAGATAGCGTAATAAGAACTGTACATAGCTAACTCATAGCGAAGTGTAGTGTTCAGAAGAGAAACTGTGTCAATTTGAATGACACACTTGCAGGTAGTGCAATAAGAAATGTACATAGCTAACTCATAGCGAAGTGTAGTGTTCAGAAGAGAAACTGTGTCAATTTGAATGACACACTTGCAGATAGTGCAATAAGAACTGTATATAGCAACCTAATAGCGGAAAAAGTGTTCAGGAGACAAACTGTGTCAATTTGAATAACACACTTACAGGTAGCGCAATAAGAAATGTATATAGCTAACTCATAGCGAAGTGTAACGTGTTCAGAAGACAAACTGTGTCAATTTGAATGACACACTTGCAGATAGCGCAATAAGAAATGTACATAGCTAACTCATAGCGAAGTGTACTGTCAGAAGAGAAACTGTGTCAATTTGAATGACACACTCACAGAACAGTAAGAACTATAACGTTATGTAGCTACATGTAATAGCGCAAAACGTGTTCAGAAGACAAACTGTGTCAATTTGAATGACACACTTGCAGATAGCGCAATAAGAACTGTACATAGCTAACTCCTAGCGGAAAAAGCGTTCAGGAGACAAACTGTGTCAATTTGAATGACACACTTGCAGATAGCGCAATAAGAACTGTATATAGCAAACTAATAGCGTAAAAAGTGTTCAGGAGACAAACTGTGTCAATTTGAATGACACACTTGCTGATAGCGCAATAAGAAATGTACATAGCTAACTCGTAGCGAAGTGTAGTGTTCAGAAGAGAAACTGTGTCAATTTGAATGACACACTTGCAGATAGCGCAATAAGAACTGTATATAGCAAACTAATAGCGGAAAAAGTGTTCAGAAGACAAACTGTGTCAATTTGAATGACACACTTGCTGATAGCGCAATAAGAAATGTACATAGCTAACTCATAGCGAAGTGTAGTGTTCAGAAGAGAAACTGTGTCAATTTGAATGACACACTTGCAGATAGCGCAATAAGAACTGTATATAGCAAACTAATAGCGGAAAAAGTGTTCAGAAGACAAACTGTGTCAATTTGAATGACACACTTACAGGTAGTGCAATAAGAAATGTACATAGCTAACTCATAGCCAAGTGTAACGCGTTCAGTTGACAAACTGTGTCAATTTGAATGACACACTTGCAGATAGCGCAATAAGAACTGTATATAGCAAACTAATAGCGGAAAAAGTGTTCAGGAGTCAAACTGTGTCAATTGAATGACACATTTATAGAACTGCGATGTATGTAAGAACTGTATATATCAAACTTAAAGCAAAAAACGTGTTCAGAAGACTACCTGTGTCAATATGACACATTATAGAACAAAGCTGTAAGAACTGTATATAGCAAACTAATAGCGAAAAACGTGTTCAGGGGACAAACTGTGTCAATTTGAATGGTACACTTGCAGAATAGCGCCGTAAGAACTGTATATACATGTAGCTAGCTTAAAGCAGAAAGCGTGTTCAAGAGACAATCTGTGTCAATTTTAATGACACACTTACAGAATAGCGCCAAAAAACTGTATATAGCTAACTTAAAGCATAAAGTGAGTTCAGAAGACTACCTGTGTCGATTTGAATGACACACCTATAGAATAAGCACGGTTAGAACATGTATATATATTTAACTAACAGCGCAACGTGTTCAATTAAGAGACAAACTGTGTCAATTTGAATGACACATTATAGAACAGTACTGTAAGAACTTTATATAGCAAACTGATATCGAAAAACGTGTTCAGGAGACAAGCTGTGTCAATTTGAATGACACACTTACAGAATAGCGCCGTTAAAACAGTATATAACTAACTTAAAGCGAAAAGTGTATTCAGTAGACTACCTGTGTCAATTTGAATGACAGATTTATAGAAAAGTGCTGTAAGAACTGTATATAGCGGAAAACGTGTTCAGGGGACAAACTGTGTCAATTTGCATGACATACTCACATTATAGCGCCGTAAAAACAGTAACGTTACATAGCTAACCAATTTAAAAAAAAACGTGTTAAGGATACAAAATGTGTCTGTGAATGACACATTCATAGAACAGCGAGGTAAATTTATTTTGACCAAAGCTTGCTCTAACAAAAACTTTTTCAATCGGATGATCATACTATTTAATTATCGCTTTACTTTACTTGTGTGTCATATGAATTGACATAGTTGCCCTCCTAACGAAGTTTTCTGTTGTAAAATGGTTATATGCAGTTCTTACAGCGCTTTTCTTTAGGTGTGTCATACAAATTGACACAGTTTTGTGTCCTGAACACATTAGCCGTTAAGATCTAGTCATACATCTGTATACTATACGTTCGGCGC
>NC_049986.1:17657990-17707386 GCF_000003815.2 Branchiostoma floridae | reverse complement strand
AGTTTTCTGTTATAAACTATTGTGTCAATTAATGTGACAAACTAACAAACTGAATAGATATACCTAAATCGTATAATCATTCGATTCAAAAAGTTTTCGGCAGAGCGAGTTTTCCGTCATAAGATAGTTATTATGCGTTTCAAAAGTGTGTCATACGATTGACACAGTTTTCAGCTCAGACAGCGCAGTACTAGATTTGACAGTTTACTTGAACAAGTTAGTATTTAGTTACTTTAAACCCTACCATGGTCCAAACTCCAGTAATCAGTTGTTAATTGATATGAAATAACCGCATCTAAAGTCATATATACGAAGAAACGCCATTTAGTTCGTAAGAAGGGACCTTAGAACTTGTCTGACACACTTGCAGAAAAGCGCTGCCTGAACCGCGCTATTATGTAAGTGTGTCATTCATATTGACACAGTTTGACTTCTGAACACGCATTAATATTCCGCTTTAAGTTATCTATATACAGTTCTTACTACGCCATTATATAAGTGTGTCATTCAAATTGACACAGTTTGTCTCCTGAACACGTATTTTGCTATTAGTTAGATATATTCAGTTCTTACGGCGCTATTATGTAAGTGTGTCATTCAAATTGACACAGTTTGACTCCTGAACACCCTTTTTCGCTTTTAGTTAGCTATATACAGTTCATTCAGCTTTGTTCTGCAAGTGTGTCATTCAAATTGGCACAGTTTGACACCTGAATACGTTTTCCGCGATTTCTTAGCTATATACAGGTCTTACATTGCTGTTCTATAAAAGAAAGTGTGTCATTCAAAGTGACACATTTTGTGTCCTGAACACGTTTCTCGCTATTATTGAGCTATACACAGTTCTTACGGCGCTATTATGTCAGTGTGTCATTCAAATTGACATAGTTTGTCTCCTGAACACGTTTACGCTATTAGTTAGCTATATACAGTTCTTACGGCACTATTATGTAAGTGTGTCATTCAAATTGACACAGTTTGACTCCTGAACACGTTTTCCGCTATTAGTTAGCTATATACAGTTCTTTTAGCTTTGTTCTATAAGTGTGTCATTCAAATTGACACAGTTTGACATTTGAACACGCATTCCGCTTTAAGTTACCTATATACAGTTCTTACAGCGCTATTCTATAATGCATTGTGTCATTCAAATTGACGCAGTTTGTCTCTTGAACACGTTTTTCGCTATTGGTTAGCTATATACAATCCTTACGGCAACATTATGTAAGTGTGTCATTCAAATTGACACAGTTGGACTCCTGAACACGTTTTTCGCTATTAGTTAGCTATATACATTTCAGCTTTGTTCTATAAGTGAGTCATTCAAAGTGACACAGTTGGACTCCTGAACACGCATTGCACTTTAAGTTACCTATATACAGTTTTTTTACAGCGCTGTTCTATGAATGCATCATTCAAATTGACACAGTTTGTCTCCTGAACACGTTTTTCGCTATTAGTTAGCTGTATACAGTTCATTCAGCTTTGTTCTATAGGTGTGTCATTCAAATTGACACAGTTTGTCTCCTGAATACGTTTTCGCTATTAGTTTGCTATATACAGTTCTTTGGGCGCTGTCTACAAGTGTGTCATTCAAATTGACACAGATTGACACTTGAACACGCATTCCGCTTCAAGTTAACTATATACAGTTCTAACAGCGCTATTCTATAATGCATTGTGTCATTCAAATTGGCACAGTTTGTCTCCTGAACATGTTTTTCGCTCCTAGTTAGCTATATACAGTTCTTACGGCACTATCATGTAAGTGTGTCATTCAAATTGACACAGTTTGACTCCTGAACACGTTTTCCGCTATTAGTTAGCTATATACAGTTCTTTTAGCTTTGTTCTATAAGTGTGTCATTCAAATTGACACAGTTTGACACCTGAATACGTTTTCCGCGATTACTTAATAGCTATATACAGGTCTAACATCGTTGTTCTATAAATGTGTCATTCAAAGTGACACATTTTGTCTCCTGAACACGTTTCTCGCTATTTGTTAGCTACATACAGTTCTTACGGCGCTATGATGTAAGTGCGCCATTCAAATTGACATAGTTTGTCTCCTAAACACGTTTATCGCTATTAGTTAAGCTACATACAGTTCTTACGGCGCTTATATTATGTAAGTGTGTCATTCAAATTGACACAGTTTGTCTCCCCAAGGTCCTCAGGTCTCCCGAACACGTTTTCCGCTATTAGTTCCCTGTATACACTTCTTACAGCACTGTTCTATAAATGTGTTATTCAAATTAACACAGTTTGTCTCCTGATGTCTACGAGAATGCCAGTTAATAGTTCGTTCGGATGGGACCTTACAACCGTTGCAGATTCGCAACGTGGGCCGAGACGATACGAACAAACACAAACTTAAAAAACGTTCTGCAAGTTCAAACATACTTTCGCCAAGAGTCCCTTAACAAACCTAATTTAACAATATGCGTAAGCCTGACTTGAATCCTCCTCTACCGAACCTAGCGCAGACTGAGACCGTCAAGATACCTGGTGACCCGCGTTCAATGACCTCACTCGTACGACCCGGAAGTATATGATCGTAATCGGTTGCACGGAAACCCCCATGCAGTGCGAAATCGAGGCCGAAAACAGGCATAAAGAGCCAGTTTGAAGGCTAACTTTGACTCTTCAAATCTCGTCCCGAAATAATATTTGAATCAAGACGAGTACTGTAGGCGATAGAACAACTCGTGGGGATTACGTGGGCACCTTTGACAGCCTGATTTGGGCCACCGCGATTTTTTAATCTTTTTTTTTACGCGACCATGTCAACTGCCTCAAACGGGCGTCCAACAGGACATGCGATCGCGCCATTTTTCCTGCAAGGGAACGTACATAAGGTTACAGGGGGTGGATCGCAAGGAAGGTTTTTGGCTCACAAGAAAACCTTAAGATCATAAAATAATAAAAGAACATGAAATATCATTGTACATCTAAATCTGCTATGTTTGACTGCTACCTTTTTACCAGAGAATCATAGACATACGATAACTAGAATAAACTAATAATGTATAGTCCCTAAAAGGGAGATGCTTGGGCACGAGAGTTATGCCAAAGTGTAAAGTTCAAAGTTGATTTTTGTTAACCATGTGCTGTAATACAGAGTACCCTGGTGACGAGAGTTGCAGTTGTCATAGTTGATGTTTGGACGCTCAGCACAGACACAAATGGACTAGTTTTCCTGCAAATCGTTTAATAAAGCAATTTTGGAGCCAATTTCCTGTGGCAGGACAGTATATACATAAGGTAAGGTGTGGTAAGACTATTTTAGGCTGCTGAATTATGTCATAAATGGTGTCGTTATTTTTTTTAGCGATGATATTGTTTTTTTTGCGGGGGGGGGCAGAAGTAAACATAGAACTAGAGATAAATATGTGTACTGTCACACATACACACAGGGTCGCTTTTAAGTGTAATTTATGCCAGGTGAAATTCTAGCTAGGTAATGATAAAAGGCAGGTGTGAACATATACAGGCCCACCTAAACAGTCCCTTCTGCAATAAGAAATGGACTAGCCCCGCCAGAACAACCCCCTTCATTCAGCAAGTTCTAAGTACTTGAGACACACGTACACTCGAGGTGCAAGGGACGCTCGACCAAACAGAAAACAGTGCACGTGATAAAGCTTGCCTTATTTTACTGCCTGGATAAATTATGCAGATGATCGTAAAAATTTGCATAATTAACATGTTGCTACATTCCTCTCTACTTTAAGGAACATATGGTATGAATATCAAAAGTGTAATGGCTTTTTATAATTTTGAAATTGATATGCAAATTATTGCCTCATTTGCATAAATTTCACATCTCATGGTAATCTTAATGATATCAATTAGATTTGACGAAAATATTAAACACCTACCATTTAACAGTAAGGCTGCATTGGTAATTTTCATTTGCTGAAATTATGATAATGAGCTCCCTCAAAGATACGCTACCTAGCAATTATAGCAATTATCTATTCAAATGGAATAACAACATATATTCTGTCAAATCAGAAAAATAAGTCATCTTTGTCCTTACGTATTGATAGCCCTTTAGTCTTGACCAAACGTTATTTAATATCATTTTGGCACAATTTGACAAACCCACAAACCAAAGTGCACAAAAGTCTAGCCCCTTTATATAGCTTGACATCATGATGGTTAGATAATGGAAGCTTGTGAATAAGTAATAGAGATGTAATGAATAAATAATATAATAAGTAATAAATGATATATAAGTAAACTCGTAACGTCACTGGAAACAGAACAGTCCATTGGTCACTGATTGTGACGTCAAAATTCAACATGGCGGCACCCATGGATTGTCAAAATTCAACATGGCGGCACCCATGGATGGCTAAAGAAACAATACAGGGATTCGCTACGCGACCCTGTAACTATCAACATGATCAAATTGAATCTAAAGAAATATAGATGTTCAAGTGCAGTGCAAGTCTTATGTACGTTAGGAGCTCAGCAACATAATACGGTTAATTGTTCTAAATGCTGCAAATTTGTTTTTTGTACTTGTGATTTTAAATATCTAACGTTAACGTTAATGTGTAATAACGTCGATTTTGATAATGAGACTATTAAAATGTTCTGCTGTTTATGTGCAAAGTGGTGTTAAAATAAAGTTCAATTTCAATGAATGTACTCCCTTCAGAAACCGCCAGCCATGGCAGATTTTGATGATTTCCCACCGAGTGATCCGGAGCCTGAGGAGCCGCCTGCTGTGGTGACTCCGGCTCCTGTTATCCCCATAGTGGACATCCCTACAGCAGAACCCCCTCCCTCACCCTCACAACATGGAGACGACCAATCAACGGTCAGGGACTCACCAAGGTAACACCAAAAACTAGGACCTGAAAAAATTTGGTGGACAGGATGTTGGACCTATTGAAAAATGAACAGATTATAATATGATCAGGCATTCACAAGTTTGGGGGCTAACCTGTTGAGGGTAGAGTCTATAGTCATTTTTACCAAGTTTTACAATCAACAGAACAGAGGCAGTTAGACTTGTAGGATTTTATAATGCCAGTGAGAGTCAAATACTCCACAAAACAGATTTCTTTGTTGCAAAATGGACTATTGTTTTGAGTATCGTCTATTCACAAGTTTTCACATACTGAATCAGATCCAGGTTTAGGTTCGTACCTGGACCTGGACCTGAACTGGACCTGAACCTGAATTTTCTGCACCCCTACTAAAACACTTCAGAATTTTCTGCATGGGGAATTTGGATACTACTTAGAATTAGAAAAACATAGAAATGCAAACTTTTTAGGAGTGTATACGTGGGGTTTAACGTTATACATGTGTTTTAATTCTGCATTCTAAATTCAGGAATTTATGTTTTATTTAAGGCTAAGAATAAGATGCTCTAAGATAAAGTCAGGAAGGCCTGCTATGCTTTGTGCTACCAATAGGTTAATGTCTGAAGTGACCGCCTATCTTCTATCTGAGTGGGCACCAGGATATGTTTGGCAAAATAGATTGGTCTAAATTTGAGGTCCTGATTTGTTGTAAAATCTGTAGTGAGGAGGAAACAGAGACTGGGCAGTCGGAAGTTGACTCCGAGAGACCCCCAAGCACCCGGCGCAAAACCAGGCGTAAGAAGAAACGTCTGGTGAACGGGGTGGACATGACACCACCTGCAGAGCTGCTTAGGAAGGCTGAGAGGAGAGCCAAGAAGTATAGGAGTGACAAAAAGGTACATGATTTATATTTGATGTGTGCGTGTGTGTGTCAGAAAGTCTGAAAAAGTTTTCACATGTTTTTATCAACGAGTTTGCTAAGTTTTCACATTTTTTTAACGAGTTTGCTCAGTGTAAGGCCATTGACCACTTCTATAGGCACTGAACTATGCTCACTGTGGCAACATCTCTTCTCCCTAAGTCAGAAACATCAAGCTTCAGCAAGCTTGACTAACTGATCCAATAGGCGAAGCAGGGGTTACGAGCCTGGAGGCTGCTCGGGAAATTTTCTACCCCATGTTACATTCAGAAAGTGATGGTCTAGCTTGTATATCTCTGCCACTGTTAAGCTATCTGTGAGCAATAAATAAATGTTTATTACAGGTGGATGAGTGTATAGCAGAGTTAGTGAGGTGTACGGCCCTGTCCAGGGTAGTGTATGGAGATGGTGACTGGAGACTTGCAGAGGCACACACCAACTTAGCAGCAGGCTATCTGGAGCTCAGAGGTATGTGTATGTTCTGTGCCATCTGTCTGCCTTGGCCATGTAGATTTGACCACCACTGTTGTCAGCCTTCCACCAAATTTAGATAACCTGTCATCATCAAGTTCTAGCAGAAAGTCACCCTGACCCTTTCCATGAGGGCTGACAAAACTCACACCAAACTAGAATAGATACTCCTTTACACCTGATTCAAGTGAGGAAGATTTTCCCAGAGTAAACCTGCTATTACATGTACACTTGAGGCATGAATGTTTTCAAGCATTTAACGTACGCAAATTTCTTCTTCACATCACAGGACTGGCTCCCCAGGCCCAGCAGCATGCAGAGATGTCCCGCTCCATCCTGCTGGGAGGTGTGCACACATCCCACTCCAGCCATACCAAGGCACGGATCCTGGAGGTCCTCGTAAACATGCACCTCATCCTGGGGAGGGCGCTCACATCGCAGAAAAAGTATCCTTCTTACTGATAGCTTCACAACCGTTTGTGATAACACTGTATTGGCTACAATTTACACCAATGAAGTATTGATTGATGTTTTCTTTCGTCTTGATGCAGTAAGCTGAACTATGAATCTATCAGAGTGATACAGTATAAGTTACTTGGGTCACAATGAATATGCCTGATGATGCAGTACTTTGACTACTTACATGTATGCAGCAGTTGCCTGATGAGAAAAGTAGACTGTGGTGCAGATGCTGCAATGTAGCCTAACATACTTTTTTATGCTGATACAACTGTAGGGAACCATCAACTACTCTAACAATGTGGAGGGCAGCAAACATACTAGTACAATCCTCAATTTTATGGGGGAAAACTATGAGTACAACAATGTAACAGTTATATACCTTAAGTGCTTTATATTTGGAGGTGTTTTCACCTAACATATGTAGATCACATCTATGTGATGTAATATTACACGATCTGTTTTTTTAACATCCGTGATAAAAGGATATGGCTTACCGGTACATAATTTTCCTGAGAGTTCTTCCACTTGTTCCTTAACTGGACTTTAAGATTCCGTGAGGCAGAGCACTCCTTAAACAGAGCCTCTAAGGTGTGTGAGGAGAGACTTAAGGTGCCGGGGCTCAACAGTCTGGAGCAGACAGACCTGGAGACAAGGGTGGCCATCGCTCAGGGGAAGTAAGTGAACATTTCAGGGTTCAACATAGTAGGCTCAAAATTCTGGGTGTATTATTGGAGCTGTGTACCTAATTTATGACTGCTTGTACCGGTGCATCTAATCTATACATTTATGTGGGGTTATATACAATCATGTTCAAATATGGATATACAAAATACTGCATACTCAGTTTAGTATGCAGCTTATTCTTAATGTTTAAGTATCAGAAACATTATTAGTAAAACCTTTGTTATAATTCAAAAACTCTGTAAGCTAAGTTTAATAGCTATAGAATTTCAGATTCCAGCTCTGAAGAGATGAAGTAAGGGTGACATCTTAATGATGTGTGTAGTACCCATTTTTTCCGTACACCTTAAATGAATTTTGAGCTTAATGTACCTGTTTGTTGATTCATATATCAATGTTAACAGAAAAGAAAACACTTCCTACCACAGCGCCACCTATCATGCTGTAATGAACTGCAGCAATCACTGTGCCTGCTATTTTTGTGCTGTTTGTACTGCTTTCCCTCCTTATATTGATGTTAGGAATTTCCTTGAATAATTTCTCCTCATTGAATTGTAATCATGTTTCATGTTTTCGTTGTAGGCTGTACCTTGCTGACAAAAACCCATCAAAGGCAGCAAGATTCATGGAAAAGGTAATGCATGTAACGGCACTGAACTTTAATCCAACACATTCCAGCAAATTCCAAACTGAACCATGAATAAACAAGCGGGCTTTAGGCCATACCAATTTAATTTGTTGGTTCTCGGAATCGCCGCTTCTATTTTTCCCAATTTCAAAAAAAAAAAAAAAAAATCCATGAGGTTATTTGCATGTTCATGAGAACTCATTTGCATGTTCGTGAGAGTTACATGGTACCTACAAGTTGCTGGACAAACTTCGGCTCAGTTAAACAAAACTTCTGAAACAAGTACTGGACATGCAAAAACAACTATCACCTGCTTATGTTTTCCTTTGTGTTGTAAATCATCGAAAACCACCAATAGATCGTGAAATTTGTGCTGAAAAATGACGATTCGGCAAACCAAAATGGCCGCCATGTAGCCAGTCACAAGTATGTAAATGAGATGCAATTTCATGCAAATGAGCACGCCTCTAGCGTTTTTTGCTTAAACTGCAGCTTTCACAAGGAGAATAATGAATCAGATGTTTCAGGCACTCTTTTATTTTTTGGGTGAAATGAAGTCATTTTCTTGTTGTTGTTGCTAACATACATTAGACATTATACTATGCTGAAAAAGTTTTTCAACCTTTTTAAAAGTTTTTTAATGTTGTTAATGATTTACTATGATGATTTATTACAACTGTTAAGCTTTATTACTGTGTGTACTTCTGTAATACTGCACATTATTTTGCATTTGTATTGTTGAAATTAAATATAAAATGTATGCTTACATGCAAATTTTTCATGTAATTGTAACTGGATAAGTATTCTGCCACACATATACCATGGTTTCAGGTCTGGAATTACCAACCTGAAACTCTGGACCTGAATCCAGACTTGTTGCATTTTTTTTTTTTTTTTTTTTTCGCCCTGTCGCTCCAACTTTTTTCTGAAAAAATCCGAGAACCAACAAATTAAATTGGTATGGCCTTAGCGCATTCTGGAAACTGTTTAGTGCATTGTTTACTATGTTTCCCCGGCCATTGCTACACATGCATTGGTCTGCCACTTTCTGTTGTGTCACGAGAAAATAACATTTCAAAGACAGTGTAACTGATAGCAAGTCCTTTGGGATTCTATTCCCAGTGGAACTTTAATCCAACACAATAATATAACAAGGCTGTTTATCTATGGATTTCATATTTACAACAACAAATTTGTATCAATCGGCAGGCACTTACTCTAGGTTAAATTGGCAAATCGGCATGTCGGTAAACTGCTGATAGCCGCGATCAAAACACGGCCCCAAAATGCATCAACCAGCGGCAAATCCTTTCTGCTGTTCTACTACACAGTTATGACGTTCTATGAAACTTTCTATCCGTTGTTTGGTTAGCAAATGGTGGCAAAATACGTTGTTTGTGAATGGTTCCCAAAAAATATACTCGCAAAACATGTAGTACAAACTCCCTACAATACGTCCCCCAGGTGGGGCTGTTGGTATCGCCAGTGAGATCCGTCCTACTGGCCTTTGGATGTGATCATTTTCAAAAATAGGGGTGAAGGGGCGTGCTGAAATATGATTCAAAATGGCGCGTGTTCGGATTTCCACTGAATTTGTGTAACAAAGCCTGGCCCTGTACTTTAAAGAGGGACTCTTCAAGGCATGTTGGTTGTGTTGGATGGACAGTTTATTGATATTTCGCTATATTTACTGTGATGATTAATGTGTAATGTGAGGACGAAGAGTAGGGTTGCTTGAAATTACAGTCGCTGCCCTCCTCCCACAGCTTGATTAACAGCATGAAAACATACCAGAAGATTGATTAACTTGTCGCTGCAACATGCGATCTTTGTGAGCTCAAACTTACAAGGTTTTAAGTCGTATACCTTACTGGTTTTGTAAAGCACTCAAAAGAATTTGCATACCGGAGCTAGTTTTTGACTGACAGATGGGTTCTGAAAAGTGTTGGATTAAAGTTGCGTTGGATTAAAGTTCAGTGCCGTTAGTATTTCACATATAGTAAAACATTATTTTCATCTTGGTATCATATGAAGTTTGGTTAAAAATGGAAATAGGTTCTGAATGTTGTTGCTGTGTAGATGTCAGGATATCAACTTATTGATTATGTGAAATTCTTAGACTTTAAGATGTTGTCTTGTTTAGGCTGAGGATCTGATCAAGGAGAACCATGGAGAAGACAGTGTGCAGCTGATCCCTGTGTACCAGGACCTGGGAAGGGTATCCTTTATTATTAGTCAGGTCATCTTCATCTTCATGTAATGATCCAACTTTATCAGGAGTCTGAGACAAATTTGGTAACCAATCACGCGGCGGCCATGATAGATTTAAAACGAGTTCAATGAGGCAAACAAAAGACTGTCCATCATAATAAGTAGTTCAACCAATGATAGCATGGAAATTAGAAAATTGACCAATAAGATAATGGCTGCATGGTCCGTCAAATATTTGCATCATTATGTTTTTATTTTGCCTCTCTTAAGGGAATATGGGATCAGTACGCGAGTCTAAATTGCTACATATTTCACTGCATAACACTGGTTATAATATTTATTATTTGATCTTATATTGTGAAAATTTGTGTGGTCTAGGGAAAAACTAAATGGGAGCTGATTTTAGAAATAAGTTTTGTTTGTTTGCCTCATTGACCTCTTCTTCAATCTATGATGGCCAACGCGTGAGAAAGGTGTATTTAGCCATAAAACCTGACAGTTGTCTTCAGTGTAGAAAATTTGAGATGGGGAAATTTCAGTAAAGCTGATGTCAAACAGTCTTGTTCATCACTACTTGAAGCTCCAATTCCTACATTCCTTTAATAACTTTATTATGAATGTCTGTTCTCCTGAATCAATAGTTACTAGTGGAGTGGGGTTGTCACGCCAATTTTTTGATCCTATCAATTTCAGTATCATTTTCAAATTGTTACCTTGTTAAGGACTCAGTCTTCATCTGTATTGTACAACCGGTATTCATTCATTCTTTGAGTGACTGTCTGGTTTGACACAAAATCTTATTCATATTCTGTGATTTGGATATGTTGGGTTATCCATGTTTATAGCCTCATCCTTAACAAGTGCCCAGATAGAGCAGAGTAAGGGAGACGACACTGATCATGACAGAGCTGTGGAGTACTTCCTACAGGCCCACTCTATCTCTGGAGTGAGCTACGAGTCGGGGAGTGTGGAGATCGGTAGAACGGCGCACGCTCTGGCCATGGCGTATTCAGCCTCTAACATTGCTGAGGGAGAAGGTACAGTATATTCTCAGACAAGTATCATTGATTATCTATGGTGCAAGTCTGTAAAAATGCACCATAAACTATGATTAAAAAAATAGAAAAGAGTAGAATTTTCCTCAGAAGGACTGAACATCACAAAAGCTTTTGGTTTAGGCAGTTAATGAAAGCAAATTCCTCCAGTCAAAAATGTCATGAAAATGTAATAGATCCAACTAATGGGTAAAAGTGTCTTTTGTTTTTCTCTCCCAAGTTTCACTAATGACGAATGATTCTGACTAGAAACCATATCCTAGCCCAATTTCTCCTAAGGCACCCGAGCTGCAGACTTCACAACAATTCTAAAAATGCAGCCCAAGAACATACATGTATTACACGACATTGTTCAGTAAGCTGCCTATATTTGCGTACGTATTATTTTAATCCAGCAGTAAAGTTTCATCTGTTGTTCTGTACTGTGCAGCCTCAGCGGAGACATACCTGGAAGAGTGCCTGGGTATCTACCAGGTGGCGTACGGGCCGCACCACCCGGACACACTACGGGTGCAGGACGAGCGAAGCAGGCTGCTGGTCAGGATGGGCAAACAGGAGGTCAGCTGAGCGCTCTATGTGCTGCCTTTTGTGCCATTAATTTTGTAATTAGATGTGTGTAGTCTGTGTACCACTATCAGTCAACTTTCGTCTGTTTTACTGGGCAAACAGGAGGTCAGCTGTGCAGTCTGGGTGATGCCATCTCCAGGCAGATCTACCAGTGGCATAATACCCCCCTCACATTAGGCGAAAATCGATCGGACGACGAGTCTGCGAGCTCTAAATTACGAGGAGGCATGACCCTGATGGGAAGGGGGGAACTCTGCCATTTCTTCGTCGGCAGCAGGCTCATGCCTCCTTGTAATTTAGAGCTCACAGACTCGTCTTACGATCGATTTTCGCCTAATGTGAGGGGGGTATAAGGAGTTTAGCTGGTCAAGGAGTGTTCTGAGCCACAAAACACTCCTTGGCCAGCTAGACTCCTTATGCCACTGGTAGATCTGCCTGGAGATCAGCCTTGTGCTGCTATTTTTGTACTCAGGTGTTATATGGGGCTTTCATATATAGGATGTGGTACCTCCCATCCATCCATTCCTCAAGACATCCATTTATCACATAGATACACTGCATTCAATCATCAATTCTTTCCTTCATTTGCCAAATCATCCATCCCCTATATATGGCTTTGTGAGTTGTGGTATCCTTAATTAGATAGTTAATGTTTACCATTTACATTTACATTTATCCTGACTATATTTACGACTCTAGGAGCTCTGTCCCACTGGTCGGACTCCATAGAGTCCCTATACAGTCAGTCTACAAAACCTCATTGTCAAGCCCTAAACAGTTTCCAGTGGTCAGGCATTTAAGTCTCTTTTCTATACTGTCAGGAAGCGCTGGAGGCCCTTCGGTTTAACCTGCGCCCCAAGATGGAGGCGTTTGGTGAGTACAGTGAGGAGGTGGCCGAGTCGTACCAGCTCAGCGGAACCATCCGCCTCACGCAGGGCAAGATGGAGCCGGCACTCAAGAGCCTCAAGAAGGTGCAGGGGTGTCCTCTCTCATTCTCAGTCTGTTTTTTTGAGTGTGAATGTGTTTCTTGACATAACTTTAAGTGCAGTCACTGACTCACTCCCTATCCAGTTAAGTCTCGCTCGCCATTGTTCCCATCTTGCAAGGGTTTGACATGGTGGGATGTCACAGTGAAGACAAGAGTATAATGTCTACAGAACTTTTTGCCTTGTGACTAGTATTCTTAATTGTATACATGATGTATTTACTTGAGAGAGCGTTATGTTTTCTGTAATGTTTGTTTTCTGATTGAAAAGCACAACTAAACAAGCTATGGATGGATACTATGTTTGAAGATTTTGTTTAGCAAGCCAAGAGCCTTTGTCTTGTTTTGATACTGGTAAGTAGAGATCTTGAAAAAAGACTTTAAAACTTGCTAAACAACCTTGTTTTTTTCCTCACAGGCTCACATGATCCAGTCTAACCTGTTTGGTGCCGGGCACAAAAAGGCAAAGGCAACACAGCAGCTCATAGATATGATCACAAAGTAAGGCACATACATTGTAACTTTTCAACATTTTCCCTAGTGTTCAAAGTTTTGTCTTTTGATCGGAGAAAGATTTTCATTTTGTCCGTACTAAATTTGCTTGATAGATTTTAAAGTGAATTTATTGGGCTGAAAGTATTGAACAACACCGATTCTATAACACTGTCTGTATTGTTTTTATTTACTATGATAATTACTTCACTCAGAGGGAATAATTTATTACTAGTATTCTCGTTTTTGTATGGGTTTATAGCATTACCATACACTGTCAGGGGGGCATGTTTAAAGGGATGAAGTCTGCCATCTCCAGTAAGTTGTTCTGTGTTTAACTTATCAGGTGTTTCCCTACCCCACAGGACTCCTTCTGTAGCTGCCAAGCAAACGTCCACAGACAGCAAGAAGCCGCACTTCTCAGCCATCGTGGGGAGGAACACTCAGCTGGGAGGGTTTAAGGCTGCATTGTTCTGAGGAGCTGTGAAGTCATAGTCTCCAATTAGACCCTACGGTGCCTTAGAGATAGTGTCAAAGCCGGCCAAAGGGAGTCAAACGGGCACCAGAGGGTGCCGGCTATACTCCATGGCCAGCTTTGATACTATCTCTAAGGCACCTAGGGTCTGCTTGGAGAATAGTTAAGTCATAAAGACTTGTCCATGTTGTTGTCACACTCATCTTTATTAGCCATTAAAAGTACAAAATAAGTGCAACAAACATTACATGAACTTTTCTTACTCATTTACCCACCAAGTTGACTCTCATATCATGAAAAAACTGACAACTTTTTTTGTGGAACTGTGGAAATTGATTTTTAGTGTTTACTATGATCTAAAGACATTTAAACATTTCATTCCAAGGTTTACAAGAAAGAGCTGGATTTAAGATTAATAAATTGTATCAATAATATGTACATGATAGAAATTTACTGCTGTAAAAATATGAAAGGAATCTTCTCAAAGAATTATATACGGTGTTGAAAATGAAGTTATAAGACAAGTCAAAGCAATATCTAAGATGGATAAAATCTTGATGACTCTATGATACGTTTTTCTAGCTTATGTGGGAGCTGTCTAGTACTCTGGTCATTTATGTTGTCATTTAGTATCTTTAAGGACAAATGAAGCATTGTTAGGAATACTTAGGAGCTGAATGTGAGTGTCATATGCTTATTTAAAGTGGTGTTGCTTACATTCTGTTTCTTGCAAATACCACCTGTATGCATAATATTCATCCGTCCCCCAACAACTGTTTCCTCCAAAAACGTGGCGAAGGAACCGAGGAACAAACTGAAGCTCGAATAGGCTAGTAGTAGTGTTTACCATCAAGAAACAGAATTTGAGTAACAAGTCACTTTCATAGTGAAAGAAATAAGATGTAGATTTACATGTAGTTCAATTGTATCTGTACAAAGCCTTTATTGTTTTTATCATGATAATGTATTACTTAAAAATTACTGCAACATTGGATAAAACATAATCATCATTCTATTTTAAGAAAATACAATCTTCTGGCAGCTGTTAGCCATATGGGCTGTTGTCCAATCAGATGGCTTTTTCTAGACTGATGCATTCCAAAAACTAAGCAACACAAATCACCTAAATGTACTTGTAGTCAGGTGGTGTGTTTCTTTTTTTATCTAAAGAGCAGCCATGGAAAGTCAAGTGCAATCTGTAAGGAACCCTTGTACAGGGCCGTAGAACAGATATTGTGTTAAATGTTTCTCAGCATTTTGAAGACTTTACTTCTTAACAGCTTCAAGGAAGTTAAGCTTAAAGTTGTTAATAGGTTCCTACGTTTATGTGTTATAACATGTACATTGTTTTGAGTCACCTTATGGTATAGCCTACATTTTGTATGTCTTTGTATATGTATATTTTATCATGTAATGTTAGCTACAGTCTGAGTACATTGTAAGTTAAAGCAAAAACCTGTCTAAAAGGTGAAACATTAGTTAGTTCAATTGAACAAATTTTAATTCTCCTGTAAACATTTTGACGACTGTCTGTTGCCTTCAACAGTACAATATGTCGCCTTCAGTACTTTATTTTGTACTGAATAAAGGCTACAGATAGCCGTCAAAACGTTTACGGAAGAAAGTCAAAGTCAAAGAAAGAAGGTTGTGCTCAAAGAAGACTTTGTTCAATTGATCTACCAACCTGATGGAACTATTTACGGATTAGTTAGTTCAGATTTCTGATTAAATGCATGTCAATACTACATGATTTGTGAAGCTTTTTTGTGTTCAGTCTAAGTATCTAGTACATATACATGTACCAAGAACCCAACACACTTATCAAGAAGAGTAGGGTTGACCTGTTGTGCTATTGCCCTATCACCTATGACAGAAGGGTTATGTCTACAATGTATCTAGATATATCTACTAGTCTTTTTCCTTTCTGTGAGAGCTTCTATGCATATTGGCTGATGCAATGATGAAGATTTAAAATCATTTTTCACTCAAGAGTTTTTCCAACGTGCTGCTGTAATAGTCCGACACGTCCTGTGGAAGCGGTTCCCAGTTGTTGGCATGTCGTTCCACGACCTCCATGATGAGGCAGCGCGCAAACGGACTTGTCTCCTTCCCCAGCGCGCAGTCTCGGACTTTCCCCATCAGGGCAGACATGCGGGAGGGGTCGCTCTGCTCCAGGGTTTGGCCTATATGTTCTAACTGTAGATATTAGATGCAACAACAATGTTACTCCAAGAAGTTCTGGCAAGAATGTGTCTTTTTAAACAATTTGTTTCTTGAATTTGAGTGGAGAAATTTTAGAACTCGTTGATGCAAGGCTTTAAAAACACAGAGAAGGAATGTTATTGGTGAGAATTTTTAAAGCTTTCAGGTTAGTTATATTTCCTTGACTCCCACAATGTTACTATGAGAAGTTCAGAAAAGGATGTGCCTGTTGTATCAAAAAGTAATTGCTCTCGAATTTGGGTGGAGAAATTTCACAACTCTGTGGCAAAGGTTTAGAAATGTACCTAACACTCAGAGAAGGAATTGTATTGGTGAGAATTTTTAGAGCTTCAGATCGTGTATATTTCCTTCACTCTCGCCTAGGACGTTTTGTGGGACAGGCAGCATTACAAATGATCAAACACTAAAAAATCTTACCTGCATTGTACAGCACAACACCTCATCATCTGATACACACTTTGTACTGAGAAGCTGGGAGAAAAATGGAATTGAATCAACACATGTTTTAGATTAAAAATGTATGTTTTGCCATATATAACCATGAGATATATCGCTGAC
The DNA here is from genome assembly GCF_000003815.2 of Branchiostoma floridae. Classification (NCBI taxonomy): domain Eukaryota; kingdom Metazoa; phylum Chordata; class Leptocardii; order Amphioxiformes; family Branchiostomatidae; genus Branchiostoma; species Branchiostoma floridae. The sequence continues at coordinate 17,690,833 of NC_049986.1, read as the reverse complement.
AGTGGCTGGTAAAGTAATCAATAAAACTGATTTTTTTCTTTTGCATAGAAGTTTTTACCCTAATATGGATATGTACTGCATGCACACACACAAACATGTGCTCACACACACACATACACACATAAAAACCTACATACACACAAACATGCGCACACACACAATCTAAAACCTACACACACATACACAAAGAATATACTCTACATATCTACAGTGTTGTCCAGACTCTTACCTCCATCAGTGTGTCGTATACAGGCCCTACTAATGCTTTCATTGGCTCCCCATTAATGTGTAACACACCGAACAGCTCACAGAGAAGTGTCACAAACCCCAGGAACACTGCCTGGTCACTGGTATGGAGGGATTCCTTCTTCTTATAGTCTTCCTACAGGAAAAACAAACAGCCATTAAACACAAGAAGTACAGACTTTATGGAAGAATTTGAGATGTTGTTGAACAACTTAATGGCTTTTATGGTGTGGTGGCAAGCAGAATTGTAGAATTTTTAGAACTTGCAACACATTGATCTGAAATTGTACAAAGTCCTGCTTATCATTGTTTATGTGTGTGTGTTTGTTTGTGCTTCTTTGGCCAGCATATTTTGTGGTCAGCATAACCTAAGAATCTCTGGATTGTGATGTTATTTGGTATGGTATGTGGGTAGGTCTTGTTGCAACCCTTCACAGTAGCATGCATTTTGGGTTAACCACAATAGCAAGGATTCAGACTCCCAAATTCTACATTCAGAGCCAGGCTTGCAAACCACTTGACTACTCATGACATTGATGCATCCCAAACTTTATCATCCAGTAGCCTTACCTGTAATCTGGTCAGTACTTCGCTCCTCAGTTTAACCCCGTCCACCTCGTGTGTGGCCATCTCACCACACAGCCGTGCACCCACCCTGGCAAAGTTCTGGTCCTGCAGAGACTTGTTATACGTCGTTCTCACAAGTTCCTTTAGCTTAGCGCCAGTGGAGGCGAACTGTTCCATCTGCATCACTACATCAGTCAGTTGCCATGACAACGATCCCGCCTCTGCATCCTCCAGGGTTACAGTATCCATGGAAACCAAGATGGCTGCCATGTCCTTATCTTCCACCTGGAAAATCATAGAGATACATCGTGTAGACAAATAAACCTATTATGACTTAATCTGTCTAAAATGTAATTTTTATGCTTTTTATATTACAATGATGAAACTTAAGTTAAAATACCAAAATGCAAAATATATATATACCAGGAATGGATCTAATATTTAATACATGCACTGCTTTAAACAGTGTCACATTGTGTCAAGTAGTCAAGTACTGGACACTACTACTCTGACTAACATAATATTATTGGATAAATTAAATAAGTGGTGAACAATGATGATGATGACTAAATCTATTTCTATATTGTGACATTATTTACTTTTGAAGAATTGTCCTCCTTCTTCTGAGCATGTTTGGGCAGTCTTGGGGGATCAGCAGTCTGTTCCAGCTGTCTTCTGCTGCTCATGTTCTATGCTGGTAAGTTTGACCTTGACCTTGTTCAGTCCTTTCCTGCAGAATTGTTGAGAGGGATGCATTTAACACAACAGAAAACATTTTCTCTAGTACACTGACTGTCAAACTTTTACCTTGCCGATCCTTCTAACTATCTTTACATGGACCAAATGCAAGTATCAAGAATACTGTCAATGGTGACCATATTCCTCTTGGCCCTTGAGCTGTCACTAAAGATAGTACCAGTAAATCATAACTGTTTACTGTATTACTCTGCAGCTTTTCTCCAAAGGACAGTTGGAACCTTTTTTTAATATGTGCATCAAGTCTATACAATGTAGAAGCAGCTGAGGCACATTATGAAGTAAATCACACACTGGACTTGCCAATGTTTAATTAATTGTAATAAATAAAGCTTTGTACTGCTGCATCACAGAGTTTTTGCTATTTCTGTTATGTCGGTGAAGTATTTTTCAATGTACAGTATCATTGTAATGCTGGGATGACAGTCCAGTGCTCAAAGTTAACAGTGTTCCTATGTCCAGTGACCATCAAAATTTGGCTAAGGACAATTTAATTTGAAAAATCCCATGTCCAAAACATGCGAGGCCATTGCACTCGTTAACCAAGTTTCTAAGTCTGATCACGTTTCTTAGTAAGTACTAATGTTTAGTATGATGTAACATTTTATTTGTCAACTCTCTAATGTGTGATATTGATGGATGATGATGATGACGGATTCCCCAGCATTAGCTAAATTGGGGGCAGAGGGTCAGTTTGGAAAAGGTTCTCTTAATTCAACCCTCAGAATTTTCACATTTGTAACTTACAGTTCTGACAACAAGGTCAATGACACTGAATGTGCAGACAACAAAATTATACTTACACATGGGCAAACTGCAGGGGGCTTTGCATGTCAGCACAATCATACAATTGAATTATCATTACACCTGACTACTCTTACCTTACACGCATGCCTTCAGGACACGAAGTTGTAAAAACACGTAACAAGGCAGCAGGGAGGTCATGCATTTTCATTTCGTATGGTCATACTTTTCCGGCAGATATAAGGAGTCTTGGGTGATGCATAATATATATATCGAATATCTAAGACACTGGACAGTGGAGCTTTAAATTTTGTAAGAAAATGCCAGCAACAAGATTTATTTTCACACAGAAGAAGACAATATCAGCAGAGCCTAAAACGGATGAAAGTAGCAATTCTCCATGCGTAGACCCTTTCAAGTGGCAAACTGCCCGACCAATAATGGCAAATGTCACAGTTCATATTTTTCTGCTTTGTGCAGAATATCATGTGCAGTCAGACATTCATTCCTACCGTCATACCCCAGACATTTACAGGTCGCTGAGACATAAAAAAAGCAAGGAAACAAGTCTGGTAACAAGATGGCATCTAAGGAGTTTCTCGCCGTCCTTCTGTGTGCTGCGGTCCTTGTGACCGTCTGTCGGGCCCAGGACGAAACCTGCAACGACTGTGACCTCAAGCGTCGAGTCTGGACACAGTACAACACGCATAAGGAACAGCTCCAAGATTACCAGGATCGGTATGAAAGGTTTGAAGGGAAAGTCGGCAGACTGGAGGAACGTGTGACGGCCTTGGAGGCAGACGGTAAGTGTCCTTATGGCCTAGTGAGTTATTCACCTCAGATGAGGATGACTGTTGTAACTGACATGTACCCTTACATACATACATACATCACCTTTATTTTAACTGGATGGCTCTGTCAGCCTTAGCTGCTCTTCCCAGCGGTCCAGTGTGGGGGGTAGGTGGTCACGGGGACATAAATAGATTAATACAAATTTTACAATAAATAAACAAATGCTTTATATTTAACCTATATTACAACTTGTTTCATTAAACAATCTAATTCAGTCAATTTTCTCGTCACTTATTTATTCTACAGCAGCCAAGAAATGATCTGACTGTGCTCCCGACTCTGCAACATAGGAAACAGAGGAACCACTGATACTATAGACAGGCTTCCAGATTCATCTACATGTGCAGCAAAACTCTTAACTACTTGCTAGTACCTTGCAAGGGCACATCTGCAACCTACTAGTACCTGACTTAAGTTTCGCTAAGAAAAATATAGTTATGGGATTTACATGTACATAATTTGCTGGACTTTAAAAAGATATTGTGTTTTTTATCCATTTATACTTATAGATTATAATTAGACTAAGTGTAGCATTGTTAGCTTGACAGTTAATTTGCATTCATGGTAGAATGGATTCTGCAGCAGGTTTAGACAGTTACTGCACTTTCCAATCAATGTTGTAGCTGTTGGTTTAAGTCACTTTCATGCAGTTACAAAACAGAATTAAAGAACTTTTACCTCTGCTTTTATCTTTTATCTGGTCAGTCTAACTTTTGCTTTGAAGAAAAATCTGGAGACATACTGTAAATGCATTTAAGTTCGCGGGGATTTAATTTCGCGGTAGCGGGGAAACAGACTTTTCGCTGTGGTTTTAAGTTCACGGTAACACCGTAGACTGCAGTCTAATACCATAATAGAAAAATGTTTGCGGTGGATTTAAGTTTGCGGTGAAGTGGTCACCGCGAAAACCGTGAACATCAATCCACCGCGAACATTTCTGCATTTACAGTAAATTACTGTTTCTTGGTCAATGCTGTATATTTGAGGGTCGTTCAGAGAAGGATCGTGTAATGTGAGGAGTAAATGATTTGAAATTTGTACCACAATCACACAAGTCAACAACAACGTAAGAATTACGACTGTACGACTTGACATTTTTGTTTTATGTTGGCAGTCTACAGGGTGACTGCATCACTGCAAAGTTAAATCCACAAAAGTGCTGGTGTTTCAAGTACTGTAGCAAATGGTATGCAAACATAGCACTGTCACACACTTTAGTACCACCGCAAAGGCAAAACAATCCACTTTTTGCTCACTGTGCAATGTAATTGCCACAAACTTGAAGCATTTATAGACAATTGATTATCTGTTGACTCTGAGCTCATGAGGTAAATGTACTAGTAGAAATGCCATTATGATACCAATCAAGCACTATTAAAAACTTCAATTTAAACCAAGCTATCTGGTTGTGTCTGTTCTTTTGTTTATGTACTTTTACTAGGTAATCAGTCACTGACAAAATGTTGTACTACTTGTAGTTTATGTTTACCTGAAACAATTCTGACTATCTACAAAACCTACTCAGTTGCTGGATTAACTGTCATCTTGAGTATCTTAATTCATATTCAATTTTCTAGCCAGGATTTTATTCCAACGTTGAGTGTGACAGTGAAGTGACAAATCAGGGGATGGTGTGGAAGGGGGGTCTTGGCCCTTACACTATGAGGGCATTTTGAAGACATGTTACTAGTAGTAAACTTCAGATAAAAAGTTGGCATTCTAAGGGTACCCATACCATGAGAGGATGTTAATCATTCTTAAAGTTAGACCACATTTTCTTCCATTTGAAGGGTAAATGTCAACATTTTTCATATTTGATCATAAGGCCATGTTGATTTGATTATATGGATGACATCCGCGCTCGCACCAATTTTCGGCCGTTTCCAAAAAAAAAAGTTTTCCACCACACAATAAATTGTACAAAGCAGCTGTAAAATGAGCACAAATATTCTTGAATAAGATTGAAAAAAAAGTATCAGAAAACAGATAATTAATCATAGTCTAATGCCATAGAATGCCAAAATAAATCTAAACTCAAAGAATAAGATGTGAAAGGACAGAAATAAAAAAATCTTCTGTTGGTAGGGGGAGGTACCAGTACAGAAAGTCAGGTCCTGTTCTGGTCCAGAGGAAACTTGAGAACTGGCAATACTCAAAACAATGGTAATTGGTCAGTTTTCCTACAAAGGAATCTGTTTGGTGGACTATTGGACTCCCACTAGCATTTACAAATCCCATCTCCAAGTAATACGGGCTAACTGTCTTTGTACCTTTGACTATAGAAACTTGGTACAATTGACTATAAACTCTACTTGACTTCCTCTTGCTGTCTTCTTGGCCCCCGGTATGACCCCAAATGCCTGCCGACATAGTGTGTCCATTTTGTAATTGGCGAAACCTGTTCCTCTGATTTTTTTTCAGGTCTGTTTTTTTCGGATAGGTCCAAGAAGAAAAAATTGTCTTGCTCCCGTATAATGTACTGGTCCCTACACCTAACTGTTGGTATACCATACTATGTGTGTTTAGTCCTATGTTCAACCTTCCTGGCCACTTTGATTTCACACTGGAGGCAACTTTTTTTTTGCCAAACTTTTTTTTTATTCACTCGCTCGCATCAATTTTGGAGTTCCCAGAGGATGTCATCCATGTTATCAAATCAACATGGCCTAATTGTACCACTGCACTTGTAGATGAGAGGGTGGAGAAGAAAGTGCACACCCCTCCTTCACTTTAAAAAGTCACCTGCAGGCCAGGCAGACGGGTCGCCTAACCCACCCCGTCTGCCTACCATTGTTTTCCAAGACAGATGCAGATGGATGCCACCACCACACTAGTTGATGATTAGTGTAATGCCATGGTCCCGGTTTAGTGTGGCGATCACAAATCACAGCGCAGTAGCCCCTTACACTAAAATGTCCCCCGCCTGGATACCTAGCCTTCATCTGTTTAATAGCCAACAACAAAGCTACAGTTACAAGGGGCATGGGAAGGGGGGTGGGTTGTTTGGTGTTTGTTATGTTGTCAGATAAGGTCAGTGTGACGGTACATTAATCTAATAATATCATCGCACATGAATGCACTTACCTCACATGCCTTAAGGACATAACGTTACGGTTGTAAGAACAGCCAGAGATGCCAAATGTTTCTATTGTGTATGATTATAAGTTTATTGCAATCCAAGGTGTGTGAGTGGTGCGTACAAGTATGGGAGAAACTGGATAGTAAAACGTGTGCTAAGATGTGAGCAAACATTAATTTTTACATAAAAAAGAAGACAATATCAGCAGAGCCTATTGCAGATTAAAGTAGCAATTCTCCACGCCTTGACCCCTTGAAGTGGCAAACTGCCCAACCAATAGTGGTAAATGTCACAGTGTTTGTCTGCTTCGTGATGAATATCATACGTAGTTGACCCAAGATTCAGATCTAATTCATTCCTCCCATATACATTCCAAAGACAAGTTGATCAGAAAAGCTGCGAGTGCTGACAAAACATTAGATCAGGAACAGCAGGAAGAAACAAGTCCAGTAACAAGATGAAGAAGTTTCTCGCCGTCCTTCTGTGTGCAGTGGTCCTAGTGTCCACCTGTCAGGCCCAGGACGAGGACGAAACTTGCAACTGTGTTGAGCTCGAGGAGCGAATCACCGAAAGGTACAAGATTGATGAGGCAAACCTGCGTGACCAAATCGACCGATATGAAGCCTTTGAGAGGAAAGCCAAAAAACTGGCGGAACGTGTGGCAGAATTGGAGGCTGAAGGTAAGACTAAGTGTTATTCTCCAAGCAGAGGTTGGGCCCCAAGGATTGGTAGTGGCAAGGATTTTTACCAACTCTGTATCTGTATCACTCTACATAGCCGGTATATCCGCCCTTCGGCGTTACACACCAGCTTCGCAGGCATGCGGCATGGCAGCAGCTGGTTATATTACACTGAACGACTTGTCACACCTAACTTTTGCACATCTATCTGCAAGTGTTCTTTAAAACTATCCAGAGAAGACACCCTTACTGTGCTTGGTGATAACATATTCCACTCTACAATAGTTATGGGGAAATAGGAATTTTTGAACACATCAAATCTAGGTTGGTAACTCTGGTACTGTTTCTAGTTTGTTTTTGACCTGGTGTTATATACTTATCAGTTAGTACGTCCACCAGTAAGTTGGTCATTTTGTGCACCATGCAAAGTCTGTACATTTTCCTTCTGTCTTCAAGTGACGTCCATTGCAGTTCTGCTTTCATTTTGAACTCACTCCCTCGCTGAAAATCCCGGCCACTACTGATCTCCACGACCAAATTGAGGAGACTAATCGGCTGTGGTTACAAAAAGTAGTAAAATGTGACCTTTCCTGCCTTTGTACACAGTTCTCTGCAGAGGCAATTGCACTTTTTTTTTGCCACAGTGGCTTATCCACCCAACAGTTTCGAGGATATGAAGGACTTAAAAAAGATACACTGACAGTGACACATTCATGTAGGCTTACTTAATGCAAACCCATGTGTAAAACTCTGAGACTGAACCTAAACTGTCTCTTAAGTTCATCATTGTTGGCACAAACAAATGACATGAACCTCCTTTACAATTTATATGCAAAGGATGCCCTGTGATTTTACTACATATAAATGTACATAAACATAATCCTTTCCCAGGAATTCTCACAGAAATTTTAGACAGGTACAGTTCTCAAATTTAGTCAACATATTAAATCACACAAACAATGTTTTACCTGCACCATTCTCCTACACAGAGCTGTTCCCTGGCCTATACTGTATACACGTACATTACGCCATGATTGGAATAAAAGCCACTGGATGGCTATGCATGGGAGAATGACCAGCATTGGTGTATGTGGTGGTATATTAACGGGGCTCAAAATACTTTTTTCTGCATACCTGCACTGGTGCAGGTAACATTGAAAATTACCTGCACCAGACAAGTTTTACCTGCACCGCTCTAAATTTAGAAATCATGGATCAAACTAAAATTGTTTAGAAACCATTGATAATTTTTTCTTTTATGCTTTATAGGTGGAAACAGTTAATGCAGCTAGTAACAATCCATACACAGCTACATTATAGGACATTTAAATTTAATACGATTTATGTACAAAACCCAGTACATGGACCAGTGCAGGTAAGGTGCAGGTAGACACCAGAAATACCTGCACAGCTCCAATATTACCTGCACTAACCTGCATATATGCAGGTGGTATTTTGAGCCCTGATTAAACTAACACTTAAAATGTTACCTGTACCAGACAAGGTTCATTTGCACTGTAAGTAAGGATCGCACTAAAATCTGCTCGAAAACCATTGCAACTATTTCTATCACAATGCATGGATGGTATGCAACAGTTTATCTAATACAGCAAACAAAAATCCACTTACACAATGTCATGGACTGGTGAAGGTTAGGTGCACTTAGTAGTAGATATCAGAAATATCTGGACAACTCCAATTTCACCTGCAGTAACCAGCAGGGTGTGCCTAAACACCACAAACGACTACAAACGACTCAGAAACACCACAAACGACTCAGAAACACCACAAATGACCACAAACGACTCTAATATGCAGTGTATATGGGTCAAATACCTTGTGTGGCGCTCTGGAGACATTGTTTACACATTTATTAATTTAAAAAATGCAGCAAGTCCTACGTATTCACCAGTTATTTCGAGTTAGTCCGCCGGTTTCAAGATCGGTTATGATGGCTGAGCGCGCTGTCAATGAATGCGTGCCTGCATTTGAGGCTGAAAAACACTTAGTATACAAGTTTTATAAGTTTACAATGACAGAGTTGTGTCATGCTATAATCTATGAACCAACAGCGTCAATAGTTTTATCGTCCTGTCGTCTATGGAACCGAGGAAGGTATCGAGAACTTCCCCATGCAGACTCCTAGCACGGGCGATCCAACATGGTGGCAAAGAATCGCTTCGATCTTGAAACCGGCGGACTAACTCGAAATAACTGGTGAATACGTAGGACTTGCTGCATTTTTTAAATTCATAAATGTGTAAACAATGTCTCCAGAGCGCCACACAAGGTCTTTGACCCATATACACTGCATATTAGAGTTGTTTGTGGTCGTTTGTGGTGTTTCTGAGTCGTTTGTGGTCGTTTGTGGTGTTTAGGCAGACCGGTACAACCAGCATATCATAGGAAGGTTTTAAGTACTAGCATTTTGAGCAAGATGAGACGTTTCCTCAAGCTCAGAGAGATGGAAAGCCTTTCCTTTACCAAGAAAACAGTTTTGAAAAGGAGCATCATCATTTATAATGCACAAGTGACAGCCACAACTAATCCATATTCGATGAACCACATCAACATTAGCAGACATCTGATAATGGTCCCCTCACACGAAAGGCTGTCTGAAGTGTCAGATCAAACACAAACTGTTGTCCCTGAGGCTATGGGTGCCCACGATTTATTCCTGTACCTGTACAGCTGGGATGATTGCCCTTTGGTGTAACATAAAGTTTGTGAGCTGGTGCATTATATCATGATGTCTAACAAAAGTTCCTTTTCAATCAATTAATAACAAACACTAAAAATGATTAAACAACTTTGTATTGCCTGAATCAGGCTAAATGTAAATTTATGCTTTTCATTTCTGCTAGTGTTTCCAGTTCTGCGTGTGCTAAGTCAAGGTGTTCTCAAGATACGACAACCCATAACCTACTTGGCACGAGTATTACTGATGTTGCAAATTATGGGGAGGGGCGAGGGTTGTGCAGGCAAAACCCAGTCCAGGGCTCGAAATACACTTTTCACTTAACTTGCACCAGTGCAAGTTGAGCAAAAGGTAACTTGCACCAAAAGAAACTTACTTGCACAACCCAAAATAGTGAACTGTTAACTCTTTATCTCCTATTCTGAAAATTTGCAAATGTATGTGAGTAAATGGGGATACATAAAGACCACATGTTTGGATACTTTTAAGTATTTGTTTTTCCATAGCATATTTTTTTTTAGTTTTAAATTGTACAGTTTCAAAAAAGGTGAATTTAGGCTTTTATTTATTTATTTATTTCATCTTGAAACAGATGGGTAGCCCCTACAACAGTGCATAGTTGATTTCCAAGGGGGCCCATCAAACATACATGTAAATAATAAATACAGGACAAAAACGTGGTAACAATCAGTCAAACTTTGAACACCCAGGGACAACATACAGTACAGAAAACATAAAACCGGTGCGTCAAAACATAATCAGTGTCCATACTCATGTCGAAAACGTTCCAAGGTCAAAATCAATATCTCAAGAGATGGGGTGGAGGTCAGAGGTCAAATCATATATCAAATCATGTGTAAAACGAGAATTAATGAAACTGAAATTTACAAAATTAATTAATTAAAGATCAATCCAATGTCTACAACTCGATAAGATCCATAGATTTCTTCTGCATGCCTCGCGATTGACATCCATCACTAATCGCTGGAATGAAGTGGTAGAACAACTCATTACAAGTATAACATGTACATATAACTGGAAAAACCAGTTGAACATTAAAGTCACTAACTTGTATGCAAATGTGACTTAAATGCAAATCAAGGTAAGACAACACCAAAGGGATCTTAAGCATTGTAGAGATGGAATTGTCTTGAAATATTGTTTACCTGGATGTCTAACCTCAATGGATGTCTAACCTCTATGGACAAACTTAGACTTTTTTATCAAGTGTTATTTTCTTTTACCTTTCAATGACAGATAATATTCTTGGTGTTTGTAAGCTTTTTCTAATGTCACAGTGTCAGGTATTAGAGGACAAAAGTAACTTGCACTGGTGCAAGTTTGGTCTAAACTTACTTGCACCACACTAATCTTACATGCACAAACTTGCATATGCATGTGGTATTTCGAGCCCTGCAGTCTCAAACTAAGTTTAGCTGGACTAGGAAAATATTAATTCAGATTAAGCCACAATTTACCTAAGTAAATTAAGCTGAGATCTAACTATGGATCAAAGCGAAGGAAATTTAAGAAAAAGCATTTTTTACACTGGATATTAAAAAACTTCGTTTTGAACAATTTCTGACGGTTACGGCTAGAGCTAAAAGTAATATCCAGGCAACGTTACCTCACGATGTCCCGCTACTAAGATCTCCAGAGCGCTGTACATGCACTGAAATGGTCACTTTACTTTTAATGATACGATTTAAAGGTACAAGAATGCCTAAGCTGGTGTTTAAACCTTAAGAAAGCTTGAGAAAGTTGCGATGTTTTCCCGATGACGGCGTCCTGGGCCGGTCCCACTGAGCTCCTCCAGTTCACGCCTTCAGTTTCTGAAAAATGGTCAAAGGTCAAGCAGGGACAAGCCACTAACTTTCCGGGGTTCAGCCACAATCTCAATATTTTTACGGTACTGCTGTAATTGTATGAACAAAACCATCTTCAGTCATTATTAGCAATGAAGGATAGTTCTAATTTTCTATGTATGCTTTACAATGTATCATTAACGAAAGGAGAGCGACGAAACGGATTTTTGGCCACATCTTTCAATGGGATGTCCCCAATAAAAGTTTGACCTGATAACCCAGATAGTAACGCTGGGTTGATGGTGCAGTATAACGCTTTCATGAATAACGTTACTAGTAATTACGCAGAAGAAGGGCGAGTGCGGTACTATCATTGTAACAAAGGCATGCCCTGTGGCTACAGTGTGCATCTGAACAGAGTGAGACCAAAATGCCAATGAGACCGTAATCAGATACTCATGGCTGCACCTAGAGACCCCTGCTTCGAATGGATCATTATTTCTACACAGGCGTGTGCTTATGTCGAGGTTAATCGAGTATGAATCGGTTGTGGTTGGCATCTGTAATTAAATGAATCATGACTGCTCCTTTATGAAATACATGTAGTGTAGTTTTCTTGGTAAAGGAAGCAATTTCCAACTGACTATGCTTCAGTATAAAATGTGTTATCATCATCTGAGAGATAGAACATTTCCTTTTAATACAGGAAGAGAAGATCAAGTAAAATAATACTTTATCTGTCCAATGAGGTTAACCGTAAAATAGACCCGCTTTTAAACCTCCTTGATCTGTCCTTTCTTTCCTGTCCAAAAATTCTCCTATTACGACTGCTCCTTTTGAAGTATTTCTTTGTAAAAGGGGTTCTTTGAAATTCCATTTTCTTACCTGCATACAGTGTATGATGCCATTGTTCCGTTGAACAGTTTGATTAACTTTTTCTAAATGTTCTTATTTATTCAGCTGCGGCCAAGAAATGATCTGACTGTGCACCCAACCCTGCAAGACGTGACACAGACGAACTATTGCTACTAGACAGGCTTCCAGATGCATCTCTGGTGTAGCGAAATCTTCACTACCTTGCAAGGAGTGTGTCTGCTGCCAACTCCACCTCAAGAAACGGCTGCCATTAGTTACCAAACTTACTAGTACTTTCAGGACTATTCTAGCTGGACTTTCACACATTCATAGCACAAACTAATATTACCCTCAGGCACCCTTAACTACTTAGCTGGTACCCATGCCAGTGCATTTCTAGTAAGATGCATATGGAATCGAGTATAAACTTTAATGAGGATGACACCTTGGCTACTAGGAGCAAACTCTTTATATTGTAATTCTTGGAGTCTTCTGTAGAAATTACTTTCTGGTTTTAAGAGGATCTTGACATCATTAAATGCAATACATGTACTAGTATGTTAGCATGCTGAACAGACATGTTTTTCACTCTCAAAACATGCTATCTGACGTATAACAAAACTGTCTTTGGTCATTATTAAGAACACTGAATCCCATGCCCAAATGTTTCCAAAATACTTTTCGGTGACTTGTTGCCATATGTGCGGATGGTCTATTGAAATAAACTGCATAGTACTACCATTTGAAGTCTGATTGTCATAAAGCCCCCTTTACAAATCAAGAATTTAGGTCGGCCGAGTTGTCAGCGAGCTCTTAAGTACGAGGAGGTATGGCCCTGATGCCGACGAGTAAACTCTGCCATTTGTTCGTAGGCATCAGGGTCATGCCTCCTCGTAATTTAGGGCTCGCTGACAACTCGACCGAGCTAAATTCTTGATTTGTAAAGGGGGCTTAAGTGGTACTTTGCATGTAATTTATTACAAGCTTCTTGATACAAAAAGTGAATTTTCTGGGGGAAGAGTTTCAAAACTGAGCTTGTTGATAAGACCATGAAACATTAATGTATCTAAATAATTATCCTGGCTTAAACTTACCCTAAGCATAAACACACACACACACATACACAAAACATCTGCATCCTGAATTTATGCATTTGCACACAAAACCTCTTTGACATGTTTTTCTATGGAATGATTTGTAATCTTATTTTCCCCGATTTCTGAAACACTAGTTTCCTCAGTCCTTTGTTGTATTCCCCAACAGAATATTGTTCTGTGTTATCAACCAATGTGGGAGATTTACAGAACTTAACATAGATTACTATGATCATTCTCTCAAGTACACAGAATAACATTCTCAACTCAAACTCAAGAATGCAATGGGGTCTTGCTCCGGAGTAATACTACTTTATTGTGCTGTCAGCATGCCACACAGAGAACAGGAGTGAGTCACACAGTGTGCAAGTATCAGTGGAAGAGCACATGCATGGATACACTTCTTGGTGGAAAACAACTAAAACAATTCAAGTACAAGAATTCAAGAAATTGTCTAAACTTCAATAAACAATGGTCTGTATTACAGTCATGATGACATTTAAGGAATGGTAACTTCAAACATGCTTCTCTTCCCATCCCATTTCTTCCTGACATAAGTTCTGAGCTTGTTGCATTCATATTACCAGATGTTGGTGGTAGCTTGCAGCAGCTTCAGAAGCAACAATTTGTATAAAACCAGTCCTTAATGTGATCCTTAAAAACAAACGTCTAAAACTGCAGAGTTTTGACAACAAAGCTCACAAAATGGTCTGAGGGAAACTGCAAAGAGACTTTGGTTATGGTCAAGTCTCTGCCTTGCTGCTACATGAGCACTTGCAAAGTCTTTATTATAGCCAAGAGTACAACCACACACTGTCTCAGTCCCTAATGGAGATATTACTACATATACTTGGATGAAGTCTCCATCAATACTATGCATTAGTTCTACTTTTAATAACAGTTGCTATTTGTAGTTAATCAGTTCTTACATATCCTACTATATGTAACACTATCATTCACTATCAGCAAAGTAAGCTGGATATAGAAATATGTATCGACTTTTGTAGGGTAACTATTCTTGGGTTAACATTGGATTGTTATTTCAGTAGTATACGTTGCAATTATGTAGCAATTTCTAACTACTTATGCTAACTTTCTACTACGAAAGTGTAGTGGCTTCATGAGGCAGACCCTTGCTATAAACTGTGCAAGGCAGCTTCCAAACCAGCAAGATGGTAGAATGTAAATACACACACATGCATACGCAACAGCACAATAAGACTAACATTCTGAGTAACTATATAGGTAGCATAGCGGGTAATACATTGTAAGCTTACTATAAGTGGGGAAGGGGTGGGGGGATTAGTTGGCGAATAGGGACTGGGTAAAGTCTATGTAGTCGAGCGCTCCTGTGACCTCGTGGCCTCTGTTATCCACGTACGGTTTCATGCGGAGGATGCAGTATTCCGCCTGGTCCTTTGTCAGGTTCTGGAAAAGGTGGAAGATTAGAGTCAGAAACAACCCATGTCATGTAAATTTGCACATCTGTTACAGCAAGGAGCTTTTATTAAGACCATCTTTATAAAAGCTCCTTGGTTACAGGCTGAAAAAGCAATGATCTACTGAATAGTACATACATTTGTATTTAGGCATTCTCTGTATAATTTGAATACGTACAAGGAAGAATACATTCAAATGGATTTAAAAAGATTAGGTCATTCTTGCTACTCTTTCAAATATGGATCATACTTTTCAAGTTAAAAACTACAAGGGGAAAGGATGGAGGTTGTTGGGTCAGCAAAGTGCAAATGCCACCGAGGTCCTTCAAAAATCTCTCCTGCAATAAAGAAGTTTAAAATTCTATATAGACCTTTCAAGCAGATGGTTAAAGTTATATGGCAGTGACAGCAAATTCTTTCTGGCAGACCAGCAACTTAGTGTGTTTTTTGTG
This sequence comes from Branchiostoma floridae, assembly GCF_000003815.2. NCBI lineage: Eukaryota > Metazoa > Chordata > Leptocardii > Amphioxiformes > Branchiostomatidae > Branchiostoma > Branchiostoma floridae. The sequence goes on along the minus strand of NC_049986.1, from coordinate 17,675,566 downwards.
GATGAAAAATGTTGCATGCACTAACTACACATAAAAGTTGCTGCATGCCTAATGTTAGTGCATATTGGTTTACATGTAGCTCTGGCATGTGCACTTTGCCACACATGTATTTAAGTTAATGTGCAACTAATGAACAAGAAGTGCCCAATTGTAGCAAAAAACAGGCTTCTATTGTTCACATTTATGGTTATCTTTATCTAAAGGCCACCCCACTGTGATGACTTGCTTACAGTGCATGACCTGCTGCGAATGAACCATTATTTCTATAGGCATGTGCTTAAGTTCCGTTGTATGTCAAGGTTAATCAAGTATGAATCGGTTGTGGTCGCCATCTGTAATTGACTGAACCATGACTGCTCCGTTTTGAAAGTCATGTAATTTTCTTGGTAAAGGAAGCACTTTCCAACTGACTGTGCTTCAGGAAATGTGTTATCGTCATCTGAGAGATAAAACACTGTGATGACTTGGTTACAGTGCATTAAGCACGTCAAAGTTACCTGACTGAAAAATTGGACTGAGATGCAAGCCTACAATTTTTCCATCAAATCAAAGAGAGCTTTAGCCTGTGGGTTTCTTAAAACATCATTATTGTCTTGTTTTCAAACATTTATCAATTTGAACGTAAACAGAAATTCTTCATATATGAAGTCATTCCAGTGGTATGGCCTTGTCTGACATTGTTTATTTATAATGTATACATGGAGGTGCTGCAGTAAACAGACTGAAGGCAGACAAGCAAGCAGGCAAGAAATTCATTGCACAGAAACAGAATAGGCAATGAACTAAAAAACACTGGTACATCACTGCCACTGGAAGTAAAATACATCACATCACATCACATCAATTCCTTATATCAAATCATCCGAGGATTGACACTGTGACATCACTGGAATCAAAACCACATGCGTGCAAGCATTGAGAGTGATTGGTACATTGTATATGGAGTACATGTATGTGTAACTGTCAGGTAGAAAGTGACAAAGTTTGACACAGAAGAGGCAGAATGGTACATTGTGCATTATAGCTTTTTTTTGCTGGCATTTACAAATGTATGCATGGCAATACAGCAACTGCTCAAGATCTTGTTTTGAATGTATTTGATACTAGAAGCATATTAACCTGTTTACGAGGGGCGATAATGTGCACAGCTCAAATTTAGGCAGAAATCTAGTATAAAGCCTTTAAAAGTTTACCAAAATTCAAACCATTGTGATCATCACTTTGCAGGTGACATCCAGTAACATTTTCCATTCCACCTCTCTATTCTTGCAAAGAATCCCCAGTGCACCAATTATCTGCTGTGTCTACTTCACGTGTAACCTTGATAACCTGTAAATTTGTGGCACCTGATGACTCATGCTAATCCAATTACCATTTAAGTAGAAGAAAAAAGGTGATTTCACCACTGCCTGGAGCAAATCAAATTCTAGACTTCAAAACAAAATTTCCCTTGAGTCCTTTGCAATGTTAGGGAATGTCTGGCAAAAACCAAATGCAACGTCTCTTTGTAGTGGACTGTGTTAAGTAGACACAGCAAGTACTCAGTGTACTGGGCTGAGTGCAAAGCTACAATGTGCAAGCTACACATGTCATTATAAAGTGTTGCAGGCAGTACAGAAAGACTAGAGCAGGCGCAGAACAAAGACAAGAGAAGACAGGACCGAGAAAGAGTCTCTCAGACAGAGAGAGAGAGAGAGAGATGGAGCAAACTTACGACAGAGGTGAGGTCAGTAGGTGTTACTGTTAAAGAGTTTTTGGATAAAGTCTCTGTAGTCGTAGTGGTCTGGAACCTCTCTGCCGGTGGAGTCCTTCCACAGAACCATGTGTTTGACACAGTAGTCTGCCTGTTGTTTAGTCAGGTGCTGTGGACAAGAAGTGACACATGCCCCATGAAGTGCACAGGGAGAGGAGGCGAGAGAGGCGTGGGAGGGGAGCCAACCTTGCACTGCAGAGGGTCTTACTGCTATCAAACTGAACTTAAATTTGTTCAATTCAGACAGGATACAATTTCGTCAACGAATTTTAGACATCAATGCAGTATATCAGTTACTGTTACACAATACTGGAAAGATTCTTTTTCTAGATTTATTCAGTTGCTTGAGTAACTTTTTGATTGCGTAGGATACATTTTTTATTCAAAAAGAAAAAATCTTTCCACTTTCTGAGGGAAAAGCTATAATATATACTGAAGCAACAAAAAAAATGTTTCAAGCATTTTTCCAGAAGCAAAACAAATGGCAGGAGTTGGTGTGACTGAAAATAACAGATCATACTTGTAATCACCAAGTGCAACATCAAAGAAGCTACTTAGATGTATTATGTATTTTTTACACAATACATCTGTAATACAATGATGAAAAAATGGATTTTATTAGACCCTTGAGAGCAAGGCAGATTCCATAGCTACAAAATTAATATGAACAAAAAATTAAAAAATAAAAAGATGAAAAGATTGGTAAAGCTGTGCTGAAGGTGAATAGATGACGGTTGCATTACAGGGTGCAGCCACTAGGGGGAGCAGCAGGAATAGGATACTACTATTACTAGTCTAGCAAAAAATGAATCATGATGAAAGGCTAAATTCATGGTGTTTGTGCATGAAAAGGGGTGTGCTGCACATGTAATACACAGGGTTTGTTGTTTTGTAATGCTGCACAGCTTTTCCATGTGCAAATCCATAGATGAAGATGAAGTCCACAGGTTACATGGAAGTCAAACAATATCAGATCGATCATAATGTACATTATAGAAAGGGTTTCAAACATGTCATTCTATCGTTATCAACTTTACTAGTAAAATTTCCAATGGCTTTGACTAAAATATCATTATCCAGTTGGTATGCATCCTTAGCTTGAAAACCTTGGACATTTTTTTTACCCTGCCAAAGTTTCTGTATCCATTTAGCTACTTTTGCCAGAGTCCTAATAAAGGTAGCTAAAAGGTGTAACAATCAATTTTGCAAGAAATTTCAGTTTATTTTAAGCTATGGAGATGAAGACTTTTCTGATGACTGTCCATGGAAATATCGAAATCCTGTGTATACATGAAGAAGTGCACAGTGCTTTGCTGACTAAGAAAGCAGGGAGAGTGTGTATGGATGTCTGTATTCTAAGGGAAGCCATGGGTGGGTGGTTAAAGCAGGGTTATATCATAGCAAGGTAAATACAATCTTCTATTGTTACCATGTTAAACAATAATATTATTAGTGATCTAATTTGATGCACAAAAATTACAATTTCATGCCGTTTACATTCACATACATACACAATGTTGTTAGAAAAATTTGAGCATGAAAATACTAAAAATGTATTTGTATTTGATGATCCCAAAGTTGAATGCTTTTTAATACAAATGCTTTTTAGTACAAATCTTCAAATCTGGGTTATAGCATGATTCTGACATCCATTACAGACAAAACAATCACAAAATTATCATTAATTTGTAGAACAATGACATCAATTTGCAATCTACAAGGAATTCAGTATTCCATGATTCTGAAACATTGTGCACGTTACATGGACCACTTTGAGGTGAGTTACAAACAATCACCAGCAATTTGTAGGTTAGTATCAATTTTAGTGTTTTGAGGATAAGAGACTCAGTGCACATTGTTAATAAGTACAAAGACCTGATTGAGCACCATCAAATTGTGTTCAATTTATTCAGAGAAATATGAAGTGGGTGCATTGTGTACTGATATATCTGTAATGATGTATATACATTGTATGCAAGACAGGAATTTTAGAGGAATGTCACCCAAGGTTTAGAAAGAAGGTTGGAAGAAAAATCAACATTTCATAATTTCATCACAACTGTGCATTCTTATGATCATCTCCTTGAATAAAACTTTATAAGAAGATTGTTCATTGATCAGGATGGTCAGTCTCACCGCGTAGAGCTCTTCCTTCGTCACGTATGGTTTCCCCTCCGTAGCGATGGCCCGGAAGGCGTTCTCCACCTCCTCGCTCGTTTGCACGTTCTCTGTCTCGCGACTGATCATGAAGGCCATGTACTCCTGCAGTGACACGTACCCATCCCTGACAGGCGCAAGGAGGGAAGAAAACACTTCATATCATAACCAGCAGGCTTTTAGCTACTATCATGTAGGGTTGGACAAGTTTTCTAAAATTCACTTGTCCTGTCGGGCAAGCACATAAAAATTTTACTTGCCCGCACCAACTTTTCACTTGCCCAAAATTCAAAATTTAATGACTGTCACTTTTATATGCATCTTCACTTGAGTTCCAGCAATGGAATTCTTATTATTGCCTCTATTTTTCTATGTTGACCATTGCTGGATGTCATGACTGTGAAAGGTAACACGTAGAAAAACTCACTCAATGGAAAAATCTTACTCGCCCGATCGGGCAAGTAGGGTAGGTCATGCACTTGCCCAATGGGCACTTTCACTTGCCCGGGACAATGGGGCTAGTGGACTTGTTCAACCCTGTCATGGGGGTCCAAATTTCTTGGTGAGTCACGGGCAGTGATATAGGCACAACTATTGTAGGGGGATCCAGGGGCACCTTCATGGTGCAGAGTTTTTAAGAATTTTAAGTTACAATGACGTATTCTAACTAGTATCCTAAGGGCTAAAATTACTGTCAGAGAGGTTACAGTTGAAGACTGTGACCACAAATGACATAGTGGCATCCCTGGTCAATCAGAAGTTTATGTTTGTCAGAGGATCTTCTCCAAAGTGTGAAAGCATCCAGTACGTCTAATTTCGAGTCCCTCTGCACCCCAGCCTCCCGAAAAGCCTCTCAGATAACCAGTGATTGAGAATATTGAACAAACCTATTGGGATCGACGGTGTCGAGTATAGCGTGGAACTCCGGGTCCGGCTCTCCCTCCTCCACCATGGGCAGATCGTACCCCAGGGAGCGCAGACAGGACTTGAACTCGTGATGGTCCAGCTTCCCGCTCTTATCCTTGTCGAAATGTCTGCAGAAAACATCACAACAAGACTTAGTGTCCTTACTTTCTGCCAAAGTACAGTATCATCACTGCTTAAAGTATGTTAGATTGCATGTCAGGTAACATACATGTATAAAAACAGAATACTGGAGAGAAAGCTTCATTGTTATCCTTGTCGAAATGTCTGCAGAAGACACAACAACAACTGCTCTTATATTTATTACTTCCTGCCATTACAGTACAGTATCATCACTGCTTCCAGTATGTTAGATTGTTATGTCAGGTAACATATAAAGACAGAATATTGGAGAGAAAACTTCAATGCTATCCTTGTTGAAATGTCTCAGTAAGACTAAGATTCCTTTCTATCATAGTACATGTATAGTATTGTACACGACTACATTATAGTACATAGTATTATTACTAAGTATCGGGTATGTAACATCTATTATCATAATACCGGTACGTTTACGACGATCTCTCTAGCCATACTGATTTGACAAATTGTCAACGCATCATTTTCTCCAGTTACATGTTGCTGTCATAGGTTACCCTTGCCACTTCTTCTGTGTAACTTTTCTGCCACTCTTGTCCTGCTAAAAGCGTAATATTGTAATTGTAGCACGCCGCGGAATTACACGGCGAACGGGCGCGTGGTTGGGAGGGGGTAAAAAATACCGGTAGGAAGAAACACGGCACAATTAACTGCCGCTATGTACATTTATACATCCTCTGATGTTCCTTCCTTTTCTGTCAGTAAATGCATAAAACATAAACCTGCATGAGCATACAAAATGTCATGAGAAAACGGACGTATACTGTCAAGAATTTTCATTTAACTCCTGTCCGTCACAACCGCTATGACGTAACACTTCACTGCTAGCGTAGATATAAAAATGGCGGGAAAATGGCTGCGTACGTTCAATTTTGCCCATTCAGTCGTAGATCCGGGCTATTATGAACGGTTCTTCACACTTTTACATGAGTTGTAGGTCACCAACAGAAATTCAAGATTGTTGTTGAATCATGTTCGTCTTGTGCCGTGAGCATGTGTAATTATGATCTCAGTAATTTGGCAATGAATGTGACAGTGTGTTCGTCCCACGACGAGCTGCCTACCCCGAAAAAGATACTGAAAACTATTGGCCTTGTTGTCTTCGAATGCATTGTTATCGATGCTTTGTAAATGATGTATTGGACACCTAGATGTCTGAAGTGTGCACAGCTGAGAAATAACTATTGTTGCATGTGTAGATCTCTTTAAGTTCCAGTATTTTTAATCTACCGGTATAAGTCTTACTACCGGTATTATGCCAATGCATGTTACAGTTAAAACTAACATGCTACATTAGGTTTGGTAAAAGTAATAACACTGTTTGGTAAAAGTAATAACACCAGAGCAGATTTAGGAAAAAAGAAATACATGCACTTGGAGAGAGGAGACGTTTTACTTACTTGAACATCATGCTGAACTCCTTGAGAGCCTCCTCCGACACTCCAACTTTGTTCCTGTGGAGAATGAAGAGTACATTAAGTCTGTCAGTCTGTCTGTACATGGGCCATAAATATATGTAAATAAATAAACAAAATGAATACAAGTCCCCAATCAAGTACCTATATTACAGCTGAGTGGAGTTAAGAAAGTCGTATGTCTTTTCCCATTAATGACTATTACACAGAGTACAAAACAGAGGTATAGGATAAAGCTAATAACCTAGTTAACATAATAATAAGGGGTAACATAATTCATTGATATAGTATTACAATGGAGTAGGCTAATCATTAGTTTCGGCATTATGTATATGGCCTCCAGTACAAGAAGAGTAAAGAGAACGTTACCTGGCCTGTATTTGCTGTTCCAGGTTGTGACACATGCGCATCCCCAGTTGGTCCAGCTGGTCCCACTGCTGGGCCAGCCCCACCGTGCTGTGCTCCGTGTACCTGCCAGGGGGCAGCACAGAGAAACTTAGTACTCTCCATACACAAACCAAAGCTATAGCTATACATAGTATGTACTTGTGTAGGTATGGATTTGTAAAGGTTTACACACACTGCTGGGCCAGCCCCACCGTGCTGTGCTCCGTGTACCTGACAGGGGGCAGCGCAGAGCAGCTTAGTACTCTCCACACACACTCGAACCAAAGCTATAGCTATACATAGTATGTACTTGTGTAGGTATGGATTTGTAAAGGTTTACACACACTGCTGGGCCAGCCCCACCGTGCTGTGCTCCGTGTACCTGACAGGGGGCAGCGCACAGCAGCTTAGTACTCTCCACACATACTCGAACCAAAGCTATAGTTATACATAGTATGTACTGGTGTAGGTAAGGATTTGTAACAGTTTACACACACTGCTGGGCCAGCCCGACTGTGCTGTGCTCCGTGTACCTGACAGGGGGCAGCGCACAGCAGCTTAGTACTCTCCATACACACTCGAACCATAGCTATAGATACACATACATTTTGTACATGTACATGTACTTGTGCAAGTAAGGATTTGTAAGGGTTTCATCTTCAAGTAAGCCCTTCGAAGGCATGACATATTACTTGTACACACACCTGCTAGTAGCAGAAACTACACTGTATATGGCACAGCATAAACATACATTTTAGATAAGGTAAAGGGTGAAGCAGTTTCCCTCTCTAGAGGTTAAGTATGATGTTTTTTAATGGCTGATAGTACAATGTGGCTTGTGGCCTCTGACAGACCTCTACTCCTTTTGACAAGAGCAACTTTTTTACGTGCTTAAAGCAATGCCTCCAAAGCATCAGATACTTAACCCTTACAAGTAATGCAATGCAATAAAGGACTACACACAGAGCTGCCCATGCATGTAATGTTACAGAGAGAAATGGTGTCCCCACCTGTTGTCTAAGATGAGTCGCTCCTCCATGTTTGCTCCCAGGTCTTCCACCTTCTTCAGTTGGGTGCGGTGGGTGCGGATCTCCTGGCACTTTTGCTGTGGTAAAAGGAAACAGGATATTTTATTAGGAACTGACTTTGAAGACTTTGAAAGGGTTGCTGCATGAAATTCTTTTTTTTTTTCAGGACAAAATCTTGTGCTAGTCTTCTTTCGAAAAGTACTGTAAATGCATTTAAGTTCGCGGGGATTTAATTTCGCGGTAGCGGGAAAAGGGACTTTTCGCGGTGGATTTAAGTTCACGATAACACCATAGACTGCAGTCTAATACCATAATAGAAAAATGTTCGCGGTGGTTTTAAGTTCGCGGTGAAGTGGTCACCGCGAAAACCGCGAACATTAATCCACTGCGAACATTTCTGCATTTACAGTACTCAACTTTCTTCTTAAGATTTTTTCTCTCATAAGACATAGTACTTCTTCTTTCTAGTGTAAATTCTTCATGTCTTGTATTGAGGAGACTGAGGATAAAAATTATACTGCAAAAGATCCAATGAGACATATACACAAAGAACATTAAATTCTATATCAAACTGGTGATATGGGCAAAGAAACTTCAATCAACAAAACACTGTTGATATTTTAGTTATACTTGTACCAACAAAATATCAAACCCCGTTAGCAGTTGTTATTATACTTAATAAAATACATTTTGCTGCTTTAGATTAAACCTGCTATATATTGTGTAATGTAAACATGTGTTAAAAAAGTTCAGACTGTTGATTTAAACAGTTTGTCCCAACCGCTGGCCAACAGTTTTACCTTCATGAGTTCCAGTTGGTGTTCCAGGTTGCTGGTGCTTGCCTACCACAGAAACAGTCATGGGAATATTTAAACATTTCCTCTTAAAACAACACTGGTCGGACCATTGGAGTTGGATTTGCAGATCAGAGATTTAATTAGATTTTGAATGGATTTGCAAGATGTATCCTTCTGATTGGTTAACAGTTGTACTTATCATTTCTGATTGGTTGATACTTTCACTTGAATCATTGATCATTCTCATTGGTTAAAAGTTGGGCTTGAATCATTGATTCCAATTGGTTGAAGATTGTGCTTGGATCATTCTGATTGGGGTTATGCTATCATTAAATCTGATTGGTTGAATCATTGGTTAACTTCATTGGTGGAAAGCTGGGCTTGAACCATTGATCATTCTGATTGGTTGTAAATTGCACTTGAAATCATTGACTCTGATTGCTTGTAAATTGCACTTGAAATCATTGACTCTGATTGGTTGAAAATTGTGCTTAGTTTATTGATCATTCTGACTGATGTAAGTTATACTTGGTCATTCTGATTGAAAAATAATCAAATCAAAATGAAAATCAAAGAACCTTTGAACTTGGTTTAAGCTGAATTTCAAGCATATATGAAAGGTTTGAGGCTAAATGTTTGCCAGTTTGATTCTCAATCAGTTCCCAGTAGAACAGGGTCCCCTTGTGAGCTGTTTCCAGTTCCTACCTTGGTTGCCTCTAGCTGGGCCTCCAGAGATCCAGTCTCCTCCACCATAGCAGCCCTGGGGATAAATCATACCAGGAAAAATTATTACATGTTGTTGTTGTGACATCAAGGACATTATAACATCATTATTGCATGCTATTGTGACATCATGGAAAGTTTTTTCTTGCTATTTCATCATCATATTCTTTTGTGACATCAGACTTTTATTACTGCCTACTGTGCTGTCATCAGTAGCTGTGACATCCAAATACACAATGCATTATCAGCCATTCTGAACATACCTAAACCTTTTTGCAAGAGATAAATACAGACAATATAAGCAGATTCTGTATTTTAAAATAAACTGTAATCAAAACACATTTCATTATTCCTGGATGCACATAAGAAAAAGCAATGACATTGAAAAAGGGTTAGATATTCTAGAAAGCACACTTAAGATGCAAATGAAGCAAGCTTAATTACATCATTAATAATATGCAAAATATACCAAGCAGAATCTGGTGAAATTCTTGCAGAGAAGAAGTAATGAAGCAAAGTAGATTATCTACGGGACTATCACATGGATATTCTGAAAGACACCAGGTACAAATACAATGTGCTGGACCAGGTGTCTATTGAGCTTATAGAAAGGTCTTTCACAAGGCTTGATTGGTCTTCATTGTTCTGTCATACTCATGGATTTTTGTTTTGATTCTTTGGTTTGTTCCTTTAGTGCCTAGTGGCACATAGGACAGCAAGTACCCTTTCTGTTTCTGTACCATGATTTTGGAGGCCCCAAAACAGGAAGGGTTTGCAAGTCCTATGCCAAAACAAATACCGAATGTGTATTGAGTCTAGAATAGTTATCCCACATAGATAGTCCCTTTCAAACAGAGAGAGATGGACAGGTGAAACCTTTGAGTGCCACGCTCATCTATGAGGCGGTGGTACTTTTGGTACGGACCGAGCAGTTCAATACTAGACAAGACAGGAAAACACAATAGAGTGATTAACAAAGGACAATGACAACAGAAAGAACAATAGGTTAAAACAGACAAAGATTAAAGGTGCTAACTGAAAGTATTTTGCTAAACCTTTGGGTTGCATTATCATTAATGTAAATTAATGAAACAAAGATATTGACAACTTGTGTCTGAGTTCAGACAATAACAAAGCTTTTTGAAATGTGTATTAGCTGAAGAAAATGGCACAAGTAATCAATCTTAAGTTACAGTTAGGATACAGAGAGGGAATTGCATAATTTAGCAAAAGGAAAAAAGAAACTGGAATGCTGAAGAAAATATTATGCAGTTTGCACTTGAAACACAATCATCACCTCAAAAAGGGGAAAAAAACGTATTCAGAATCTTTGAACTACACTAAATTTAAAATCAAAGATTTTAGGGGCTGAAACATTAAAAAATACTTATACAAGCAACTTACATGAACTCTTGATTTCATAGTTTGCCTTTTTCTTTTTCGAAAACATACAGTATTTTGACTTGGATGACAGATATGACGTAACAACATGTAAGACAATCATGAGTGTCAATCATGCAGAAGGAAAGGAGAAAGATATTAACCCGTCCAGGAGGTAGGCCCTTCAGAGTCCAGCACCGGGTGAGAGGGAGAGGAGGTGGAGGAAAGAGGAAAAACGTCAGAAACTGGAACATCTATAAGTACAGGATATTCTCAACAATAGTATAGCCTTCAGTGGGCATCTCTGTTTCAGTTTAAGTACCATGCTGTATATATAATGTACACCCAGAGGATAAGGTAAGACAGCATACAAATGTACTTCATCTAGGACTGATATAAAATTGTTCGCAGACTACAATATGTTAAATCACACACTACTATATGTAATTTGAACTCTAAGACTATCACAAAAAAACAACACTTTTTTTACAGTTTGAAAGAAAGTAGAAAGGAAGATAAGATAAAGACTTAAGTACATGTAAAATACGCTGAGATTTCAAGATACTATTATGATTGCAACAACTATTTTTCTACACACATTAAACAAACAGTTGGACGGCATATACACCAAAGAGATTTACATACACGTACAGGAACAAATCAGTCAGAATTGTGTTGTTGCATTTTCCCCACCTCAATTGCTTGGAAGAATCTGTCATTCCTAGCCATCTTGCTTATATACTTGATGTTGTAAGTAAACTACATGCATGATCTAAAATCCTTAATCTAATTAGCACAGTGCCGTTTGTATGTCGACCCATACACAATACAGCAGAAGCTAAGGTTCGCGTTAAGACTACCTGGTCTCCTGAAGCCAAGAGTGGAAGGCGTTGGCATGCTGAGCGAACTGGCGGCGCAGTTTGTCGTTCTCCTCCTGTCGCACCTTCTCCTTATTCAGCTCTGCCTCGCGCTCCTGTAATGTCACACCTTCACATCAGTTGGGATTTTCTTTCTTTCATGTCACACGTTCATGTCAGTTGGGATTTTCTTTCTTTCATGTCACACGTTCATGTCAGTTGGGATTTCCCTCATTTTACATACTATTGTATTATGTTGTCTTTAGTTAACTTGTGTTAATATTTGTGGAGTCTTGCTGTATTACAACTTACTTGCTGTATTACAAGTAAACAAAAAAAAAAAAACCTTTCACCTTAGTCTCTACCAAACTATGCTGGCTATAGCAAGGATAATTCCAGGTGAGTTTGTCCACCAAAGAAAAGAATGTTCAGATTGAAAAATGTTAAATTGTCATCAGCTCCTTTAATCTAACTTGCAGGTACATGACCAACATATAGCCAGGTGTATTTTGGTAAGAACACTTGGTTTCTAAAATACCAGATACAGTGACTGTAGCTCTAAAAAGTCAGCTATCAAAGTTGCCTTACCGCAATGATGCGCTGCAGGTTCCTCCAGGTATCATCAATGGCCTCAATAGTGAACCAGGTGTACCTGAGGGAAGCGAAGGAAAACAATTGGAGAAAACACAATACTAATAATCAGAAAGTTTACCATTGTAATATGATTACTTCCAATACAGATGAGCTTTCACCATAATACTAATAGTAATAAGGAAGCAAATGCTAGGCAGCGTACTGTACCGTACCCTCTTTATATATGGACTTCATCTTATCACTGTTGCAACAAATGCACAAGAATTTAAGACAAAAAAAGCTACACTTGCAATATTAAGTGCCAGTACAAAAAGTAGTATGAGAAAAATTTTATATGCTTTTAAAACTGTTTAGAAGATTAGAGCATTGTGAGGTAAAAGGGATATATCAGTACTTACGGGTTGCTGGTGACCTTGTAGCTCTTGATCTTCTTGTCCAGCTCGATCAGCTGCTGGTAGTCAGCTTCTGCTGAGGTCAGCGAGGCCTTGAAGGCTGCGTGGGCATCTTTAAGAGCCTGGAGCAACATTAGAAACAGTTACATTTTCTGCAACTAGATGGTAAAACAAACTTCCAACAAACCACACTTTCTATATCAGGGCTCGAAATACCCCCTGCATATGCAGGTTAGTGCAGGTAAAATTGGTGCTGTGCAGGTATTTCTGGTGTCTACGTGCACCTAACCTGCACTGGTCCATGTACTGGGTTTTATGCATAAATGTCATGGTATAGGTGTATGTGGATTGTTATTGACTGCTTTGACTGTTACCACCTATAATGTATAAAAGAAAATATAGCAATTAATGGTTCCTGAACAATTCTAGCATGATCAATACTTCCTAAATTCATACTGGTGCAGGTTAAGTTTGTCTGGTGCAGGTAATTTTTCATGTTACCTGCACCAGTGCAGGTTTGCAGAAAAAAGTATTTCGAGCCCTGTATATGTTGCCCCACCCCCTGCAAGAAAAATGGCTGCTGTTTAAGTATAGCTGAGACTTGTATGCATGACATGACTTGTTTTATAACGATATTTGAGGCATCATTTGCAAGTAAAACAATTTTCTGACAATGCATACTTCATGATTTCAATTGCTTCTTGGGTTGGGGAACATTGCAAAATTAGAATTGTAGACGAGGTCTATAGTAGCTTCACAATTTCACAAGGAACTGCAATGAAACCTTTCTGTAATGCCATCCAAAATATCACTCAGAGGAAAAGAATGCACAGAGAAGAAAGGTACTTTGCCTAAGGAAGGCGCATCCCACAGTCCTTATGACATGTGATGCAAACTGCTTTGTCTTACCTTTGCCTCTTCCTTCAAGACCTCGATAAAAAGCAGCCTGCTGGCTGACTTCAGCTTTCATGAATGAACAAATGTTCAAACAAACAAACAAAAAATTCCTAACCTTGATCTCCTCAATGGAGTTACAGCGGACAGGGTCGGTGAGATCCTCCTCCGCGTTCTCAAACCAGCTGTTGAAGGCCGAAGCTTTCTTGGCAAACAGCAGGAACAGGTCCTCCACCTGCTTGAACTGCTCCTGGGAGCGAAGCAGGCGCTGCTTACGAGCCCCTGAGTCTGCCAGCAGTTTCTCCCATCTATGTGTTAACATAAAAAAATGACCCTTCAAAACACGCACAGTCATGACATTTTCATTGACACATACATGTAGGTGCATCCTAATCCACTTATTGACAAGTTTTAATAATAGTGACTAATATATTCCAAAACTAGAATTTCAACACTTTTTCATTCAAGGATATGTCTGATGAATTAAGTAAAAATCTCTAACATCTGACATCATGGAAAACATGTTAACATCTATCTGAAAATTGTCTCTGTGATTCCAACATGATTTACAAGATCATGTACAATATCAAAGACTTACTTTAGAAACAAAAGTCTTGTATATCTGATACCAGGGAAAATTTTATCATCTTGTAGATTTGTTTTCTCTTTGAATCAGCAAAAAACGAAACAACAAATCTAAGAACCAAGAAAACAAATTTGTCTGTCCCATCCAAAACGTTCATGTGAGACCCACCTCTTGATGAGGTTGGCGTGGCGCTGCTTGATGGCGTCGGACTGAGCATGCTGGGAAGCGACCAGCTGGTCCTTGAGCTTGGTGATGGTGGTGATGCCCTCCTTCTCGAAGGCCTGCAGACCCGCATCGAACGTTTCCTGCTTCGTCAGCAGGGTCTGTACCGAGCTCAGGTCACGCCCGTAGTCGTCAGAGAACACCGTCGCTTCCTTGTCAGCTAAACAGGAGCGAAAGTGGAAAAATTGGTATCATTAAATTACAAAAAAATCCTTTGAACCGAGCTCAGGTCACGCCCGTAATCGTCAGAGAACACCGTCGCTTCCTTGTCAGCTGTGCAAGACGAATCAAAGAAAAGTTAGTTGTGACGAGTTAGTTGTGACACAGTAATTTTGGAGGGAGAAAAAAATACTGCTATGATCATTAGAGATATTCTAACATAACATGCCCATCATCTTAAGCGACTACTTCTTCATTGACAGCCATACAGATGCAAGAGTAAAAATGTCAGTGCTACCAATCTGCCTTTGCTTACTATGATAAAAATACTCAAGTTGCAGCCAACATCAACCAAGAACATTATCACTTCCTATCATTGATAGAGTTATCAGGTTGGTTGGTAATGGGAATATTAATACTGAAAGTCAAGTATCCTGAACTGCTTTACAACAAAAACAAAGTAAGTGGTTGTAGCTATAAGAGATAGAGTATTGAGGAAAAGGCATAATCCCAGACAGAAGCATCTGGACATGTGAGACAGGACTTTGCTAGGTGCTGAATTGACTATCAATAACTGTGACATAAGTCACAGAACCTCTCCTTGGTGAAGAACTGGGCATCACTAACTATAACACAAGTGGCAGGACCTCTCCTTGGTGAAGAACTGGGCATCACTAACTATTATTCAGGTAATGGAACTCTCCTTGGTGCTGAACAGGGCATCACTGACTGTAACACAACTCACGGGACCTCTCCTTGGTACTGAACTGGGCACCACTAACTACTACACAAGTCACAGGACCTCTCCTTGGTACTGAACTGGGCACCACTAACTACTACACAACTCACAGGACCTCTCCTTGGTACTGAACTGGGCATCACTAACTACTACACAAGTCACAGAACCTCTCCTTGGTGCTGAACTGGGCATCACTAACTATTACATAAGTCACAGGACCTCTTCTTGGTGCTGAACAGGGCATCACTAACTAGTAGCATTACACCAGTCACAAGTCCTCTCCTTGGTACTAAACTATAATTCATGTTTCTCAGAGAAAGCAACTGTAGAAGCCATCTAAAACATCTCACCAATCCAAGACTCTACAACATCAGCCTTCCAGTTGAACTGTAGGTTCTTTATCTTTCTCAGATATGTTAAGAAAACAGAGGTAACTGTAGAAGCCATCTAAGACATCTCACCAATCCAAGACTCCACAACATCAGCCTTCCAGTTGAACTGCAGGAAGGCAGAGTTGTCGTCCAGGTTCTGTTTGCGCTTGGTGGCGCTGTCCTCCAGCGAGCGCACCTTGGACTCCAGGGACTGGATCCTTCCTCTGATGTCATCCGAGCGGTGGTTGCCCTGTATAAAAAACACAAGCTCAGTTTATATACTATATACTAGCTCTAGAAAATTAGCTGAAACTTTTCCTAAATTTTTTTCACTGGTAGTACTGGAAGAAACAGGAGGTAAGCTACAAATCATGCATCATCTTGAACTGTGGAATTCAACTTATAAAATAGATAGACTATTTAAAAAAAGGAATTAATACAGTTTTAAGACTTTTGCAAAGATGAACTGCTAAAAAATCATGATATATGATAGCACTCATATGCTGTATGATAGTGAGATTGTTTGGAAACTCTTAAGTTCTTGCATCGGGTCCTCAGTAAGAAATGATAACAGTATACTTCTTATGTGTTGGAACAAGTCAAGTTGAACAATTCAGAAAAATATTTTTGTGCATAATGGAATATTGATCTAGTCAAAGTTTACCAAGGAAGACTTACCTCATCAATCAGTTTGTTCCCCTGAGAGTAGATGTAATCCACACGCTCACGGTGAACCTTGAAGTCCGTCTCAAACGCCTCGTGCTTCTTTTGCAGACCCTGGGACACATTCAGCAGCAGAAATTTTACTAAACACTCTAGTTTAGTGTAGTAGCACTGAGACTATGTTGGACAGACTGCTACAGATGTAGTTTAACTTTTTTCCCTTACAAATGGACAAAAATACAGTGCATCATTCTATCAACTGTACGATGATGGGCTTTAGTTTATGTCTTAAACATTCTGTACAATGTAAATGTAAAGGATGCAACAAACTGTTGTCTCGCCCAAGCCATGCTGCAAAATCTACAGATGTATCACAACACAACAAAAGCAAGACAACCCAGACACACAAAGCATAGCCAGTCCATTAAGTCAAACTCATGTTGAAAGTTGGCGCGGTTTCTGGCAAGGTACAACTATGAAGTAAGAGGGAAGGTGAGTTGGGTGTGATGAAATGAAAAACATAAAATTAGTGAGATTGAGACAGAGGAAGGTTTTGTGAGTTTACAGAATTGGAAATTGGGGGTAATAAAAAGTTGGACAGATAAGTTTTCTATGTTGCACAAACCATTTGAGACCAACAAAATCTTTTGGGCTTGATGTCTGACTAACCTGAAGAGGCTTCCAAACAATTTTCCAGACAAGAAACTAGCTGGACACGACAATTTCAAACATTAAAAACCTGAAGAGTTACTGCTCTCCACTTAAAAATTTAAGCCTTCCTTTCTTTACGTTTTTTATTGGTGTCAAGCCCAAATTAGATCAAAGATGGACTCAAAAAAGTTGCAATTTAGAAGAGGGAGGGGAACATTAATGGTGACAAAATAGTGAAACAGAGGTTGGACAGGATGAAGTGGTCGAGACAGGCGGGTTTTACCTTCATAGTGGCAGAAACCGCTCCCAACTCAGTAGAAAGGTTCAGAAAATACTGTTGGGGAGAAACGGAGCAGCCAGAAAACTTAAGGACAGTAAAGAAAAGGAAAGAAACAGTCTCAAACCAAGGCAAGTCAACTAAAGTGGAGATGGGTTATAATTCATGAAAAAGTTTTCAAAAAAATTTTTATTTTTTATTCAAGATGCAAATGCAACTTGAGACAACAAGCACATGGCACATTCTATAATCACTGTGTGTAAGAAATTGTTCCATAACATGTGACAACTGTATCATAAATGGTCAGCAAACAAGTAAAACAACATGCATGAAAGGAGCAAATTAGCATGTTACCAACATGTGACCAATAATAAATGTTGAATAGGGTGAAAAGGAATGGAGGTGTGTCCGTGAATAGTTTCATCAGGTTGGTACGTCACTGAATAAAGAGACCCTTTTTACACAACCA
>NC_049986.1:17643130-17655830 GCF_000003815.2 Branchiostoma floridae | reverse complement strand
GCTGAAGAAGGTGACAGATGGTCACCGAAACGTTGGTGTGGAATAAACCAATGGTTGTGTAAAAAGGGTCTCTTTAGTCAATGAAGGTGTGTGTTGAGTTCAAACTTGAAAGAGCTGAAAAGTCCTCAATGACCTTCTGTTGTACATGGTACATGTCCTTACGAACACCAGCTTTGGGAAATCCATACATGTTGATATTCATTTACTGTCTTGATGGGGAAACTTTGGTATATGAAGTCTAGGAATTTGTAGACTTTCTCAAATCATACCTTTTTGTGTAAGTAATAATGATCTCAAAAGAGTGAGACTGGCTGTTTTGATTCCATACATTCTTGCAAGTATTTCAAATGGTAACGGGGGGGATCCAATGTCCGGTAACTGTTCTAAGTGAATGCGCATGGCTTTTGTCATCGTACGTTTTACTGAGAACCCATCAAAAACAATTTAAGATCTTGTTAACAACCATATAACTGTGATTTAAGCTGTGCAGACATATGTTTCCTTTAACGGCAGCATTCCGAACTTTACTTTGACAGCGCGCGAAAGTTTTGGCAGGTTTGGACTTGCGTTTCAGTGGAACGTTCTAACACAAAAAAGGGGGTCCAAACTCCGATAAGTTAACAACCAATCCATCTCTGCATATCTTTAAGCATCCTATGCATGCAAAATAACACTAAGCTTCTGCAATACTATTTTTTTCTCACAAATATATGCAATATTTTGAATTACGATGCATATTTAAATACGTTTACTTACAAGGATTACCTCTCACGGTGAAACCAACCTGTCGCCAAAAAGAAAAATGGCGGCACTTTGTTTACGTCTGCCTACGATTACACTTTTTCACTTTTGGCTTCTGTATTTCCTGCTTCAACCTCGTTTTTTACAGCAGAAATGACTACAGGATTTCTTTTGTCGGTAGGGATCGATTTTCTTGAATGATTGGTACTCTACTGACGGGTTGACTAACTCCATCGTGTTGAGCATCGCTCGGCTTCCTTCATAGGTGATTGACAAAAATGGCGGGGTTGACAGGGCCGTGAACATGCGGCATAATTCAGCTCCGATTATCCAACTATAAAAGCAAAGACACGGCATAGCTGTGCTTATTTAGGAAGTTTTATAGATAGCCTTCTCATCTGTGGTGGTATCTTTTCACATTTCGTATTTGACGATGAATTATTTAATAGTTTCCCGGGCCATGTTCTTGATATGTTCGCTCGTCAGCATGCACGGAAGGCGTCAAACTTGTGTACTTTTTTCAATCGTTATCTGTTGGGGCTTACCAACTTGGACACATACTCTGACTTTTCAGTTATTTACAACAAGGTTTAGTCCATAACAAGTTGCACTTATTATGTGCAGACACTTATGCATATCTCCGCAAAAATGATTTTAAAATCCTACCGGACTTTGGACCCCTACCGGACTTTGGACCCCTCCCGTTATTCTATACTTTTACTCCAAATTTTCTTCAAGCAGTGACTGTTTTTAAAGATACATGTACATACCTCCAAATTTTCGAGGACTGACAGTTCATCTTGCTCACAGAGAATCGATCTCAATCTCATGAGAGAACATGGAAATTTGGAGGTATGTACCTTACATTTAAAAACAGTCACTACTTGAAAGAAAATTTGGAGTAACTGTATTCATACATTTTGTATGTGACTGATGAACCTCTTCAACAATATTCTATACTTAATGTGAAGTTGTGTGATAGCTGTACACTATGTATGTTGAAACTGCCAAATGTGAACTGTTCCCAATGTCAGGGTGTGTTCTAACCTGCACAGCGGCCAGGGTGTCCCCATAGTCCTCGCTGGACACCAGGTTCTGCTTCTCGTTGATCCAGGACTCCTCCTCATCTACATTGGCACTGAACTGCTGGTAGGCCAGGGAGTCTTCCAGTTTTTGGCCTCTGTAATGGGAGGTGAAGATGCACAGGTGTTGGACAGCAGTTTGAACTTAAAACTGTACTACTACATTACCAACTTTGCATTGCCACGTTGTTAATCTTAACAATTGAAAGTATAGAACTAATAGTATTGTGACAATCACAAGTTGGCAAAACAAGAAAAGCACCCAAAGAACAAGTTCAACAGCAACATCTCAGCAACAAGGTCTTGCAGATCTGTAATATAATGACAAAGGAGACCAAAGGTATCAAAGTCCTTTAAACCTCAGAGTCTGTAAAGCAGAAAGAACTGGAATCTACAGCTGAACACTTTCGGGCAATGCGAGGGACCTCCACAGAAATTTAGAGTACATTACAACGTTGCTAGGGGTAAAATCCAACACATCAGTATGCAAAATAGTCCCTCATAGGATTGGAAGTACTACCATTGCTCCATTCTATTAGGGACATTCCTGAAAGATGTAGCTAGCAACAGTATTTGGGACCGTACCCCAGCCAGAAAGCAGGACCGTCTCTCACCTGTCCTTAGCCATGTTTTTCAGGTCGGTGAAGTGAGCGTACAACTGCATACACCACCACTGGATGTCCGCAGGGCTAAATCTGATGTGCGGAAAAATATCCTGTGCCAACCTGGTAGGTCGGGTACGACAGAGAGGAACACTTTCCAAGCCACTAACCCACCATTGACATTGTCACGAAAGGGGCACAATCAACATCGCAATACTGGGGAGCTTGCAGGGCCACAAACTGTCCATTGGAACATCGTGTCAGCAGCTAGCACAGCCAGGGACTGTCAGAGCATGCCATGGGATGCTGACAAGTTCATTAACAACTGACAATATCACAAGGCTATCACGGCCAAACACTGTCCAGTGCCGACAAGCTCAAGACGTAAGCAACCCACAAAACTTTCTCTACTTGGAAACTCCAAGCTTCAAGACAATGAGGCTAAGACTGCTCAGATGCAGTACAAGCAGGGAGGGGGGCATTACTGTCAAGACTGATCCGTTCCTGCCAAATACGAGTCGTCAAACAAGACAAAGCCAACAAGCCATCCATTTCAACAACAGCCTCGAGAAGATGCCATCTCTTAAGACACGATGCCACAGCTGCACGTGACAAAACCCACAGCCAACCAAGACCCAAGACACAGGTAGTGCAAATGTCACTGTGGAGTCAAGGAAGCTGAATGTAATTATAAAAGAGGATGCCTCTTCACAGTCTGATTTTACTATAACCCCCTTACAGTTGTACACAGTACTACAAGTACAGATCATCTCCTGAGCAACAGCTGGAGAGTTTATTCTGTTTCAAACCATGACTAGAGACACTCATAAACTCAATATCTGCAGGATTGTATCTACACTGTATAATCAACAACAGGCAATACTGCAAACTGGATTTTCCTAAAGAAACAACCACTTTCAGTTATAGCAAAAGGTGCAAAGACTGATGAACTTAATAAGTTTGCTAAAATCAGCATTCAACCAACCAATCAATCAATCAATCCATTGAAACTTGTGGTAGTCAGACTCTTGGTGCACAGACTGTGAAGAGGCATAGTCTGGTTCTCTGAGCAATCCTCTGTTCTAGCATGCGTGCGGTAACTCTCGTGACAGAACAGCATGGTTACCTGTTGGCTGCGAGCTGTTTGAGTTCCGACCAGTTGGCGGTGAGCTCGTCACAGCGGCGCTGGATCTCAGCGGCGCCCAGGCTGGACTGGGCCATCAGGCCCTCTCCTGTGTTCTGCACAGCCTGGGGAGGGAGGGGTGCAGTTCAACATACACTCTCAATTTTCAGAGCTTTATTTTGTCTTACCGAAGTTAGTAGGCTTCATGACAGGCTTTTCAACATGGCCCATACCTTTTTTGTTTGTTTATAAACTGGTTATGTTATTGTAGTAGTTCTATACTTTAGTTCAGGAATCAGGATAACACAGCTGAAGAAATTGGATGATTTTCTAATAGCGGCTAATCTGGAATGAAAGAAATGCAAAGGTCTCTACAAAAAATGCCACTCCAGCTAGAAGTATGGCAAAACGCATCTTAAGATTTTGCACAATAAATTCTTCTTCCTTTTCTTTTACTCAATTCATTGCACATGAATTAGTCTCAGTACTGTAAAATGAGCCAAATCAACTCAAATCAAGAAGTGGCAAATAAAACCTGAGTACAAAAACAGGAATCTATGAGTATGTGATAGCAAATCAAAAAACAAGAGAGACATTTTTACCTGAATGGCGGCCTCGTGCCCGGCCAGCTCTGCCTCCAGACGCTTGTGTTTCTTGCGGAGGTTCTGCACACCCGTCAGGTCACGGCCATAGTCATCCGAACTCACCAGCAACTTCTTCTCCCTGGGGAGTCATGGGAAAAAGTTACTTATCATTGAGTTCAAATGGTCACGGCCATAGTCATCCGAACTCACCAGCAACTTCTTCTCCCTGGGGAGTCATGGGAAAAAGTTACTTATCATTGAGTTCAAATGGTTAACAGACAATTAAAGGATAACAAGGAATCTGAAAGTGAAAAACCCTTCTTAACATTTGGATAATTTTTGTGTAGATTTAATTGTATCTCATTCCAAATATTACACTTTTGAAGACCCATGGAGTGATGTCTTTCTGCTTACCATGCTACACTATGACTAGCATAAAAAATCAGTGAGAAATACAGTCACATCTTTTGAAGGCTGGTATACTTTTATCGTGAAGCATGGTAGGTTTTTCTACATTCTGGCTGCAATGCCCAAACATCCCCTACAAATTACTGCAGTAAATGGTTTAAAAGAGCATTCCTTCCCACATCACATCATTCTATAGCCTTCAGGCCTCACAGCTGTGCAGGCACAAAAGCAGGGAGCTAGTTCACTGGTAGTGTGTGATCAACTCGCATAGTACACTTTGCATCAAAACTCATAAAAAAACACCCACTTGATCCAGGCCTCCTCATCATCAATGTCCCTGAAGAACTGGTGTAGTGTGAGGGACTCCTGCAGGCGCTGGCGCCGCTCCGACGCCAGGTTCTGCAGCCGCTCGAAGCGGGTGTTGATGGTCGTCTTCTTCTCCTTGATGGACTCCATGTCGTAGTGGTTGGAGGAGATGAAGGTGTCCGCCTGGTTGTTCAGGTCACGGATACGGTCCTATGAAAAAACAGTGCTTGGAGTTAGATGACTGTGCAGACAAACAATGCTCATTGTTAGACATGCGGAAGTTTGGAGTGACAAGTTTTGCCTGGTTGTTCAGGTCACGGATACGGTCCTAAAGAAATACATAGCTCAGAGTTAGGTATGGGAAAAGGTGGCTTTCCATGTTACCTGCACCACTATGAAGAAAAAATAACTTTGAAATCTCATAGTACCTTCATGGCATATTTAGGGTATTTGTAATTTTCTTCTTTTACTTCTGAGAGCTTTCCTAGTTAACAATCATCTTCAATATTCTCAAAGCAAAGCAAACTTAATGAAACAGTTTGGTGCATTTGGAAAACTTTGTACCAAGACCAATTCCCCTTCCCGTCACCTCTATGGGATCTGTCACCTTAGAACTAACTTCCTATTAGTGTCTACGAGGTGCATAGCATTCAAATGTCAATTGCAGAACAGTGGACATACATGACTACAAACATACACATTCATGAAGGTAACAATATTGGACCCTGAGACACCTTCCAACTGTTCCTTACCTGATGAGCAGTGATGTCAGCCTCTAGAAGCTGGTGTTTCTTCATCAGGTTGGAGACGGAGGCCAGGTCTTTGCCGTAGTCCTCAGACTGGACCAGGGCTTCCACCTCCGTCAGCCAGTACTCTATCTCCTTCACTCCCGTGTTGAAGTTCTGCAAGCAAGAGAACACAATCAGAGATGGAAGACTTCACCCCCCCCTCATGCAGTACTGTTCACTAATGGTTGGTTACACAGTCACACACATACACACAGACTGACAGACATACTCATGTAGTCTATCAGACAAGTGAAAAAACAATACATCGCTCTCTAGGGTTAAAGTAATTAATACTTCACTACCTGGTATAGACAAAAAAGTTTCTTAATGAGATGACTGCTTCAAATAGATTGTAGTTCAATGTGAACATACAGCATAAAATTACAAATCATCTCAGTAGAGACTAGAGGTCCACTACCTTGTGTTGGCAAAAAAGCTTTTTCTCCATTAGAAGACAACAGTGTACCACAGTATGGTACAGTGACAGGGTAGCTGAAGTTCGTACCTGTAGCATGTTGGCTTCCTTCAGCATCTGGCTCTTCTCCGCAGACTTCTGTACCAGATACTCCCATTGGTCGCCCAGGCTGACAATCCGGGCACTCACTGCCTCCTCACTACCTGCACACTTGTTCTGGTCAATCAGACCTGGGGAGGGGGGCAGAGATGGGTTACAGTCTACAGTAGTCAAAGAATTGGTTTGCTGAGATATTGGGGGACATATAAGAAGCTACATTTTGAACATGTAGTACATCTAAAATGTGCAATTCAGCATCTTCTGCTGTGTAGAAGATGCTGACATGTATTCTATAGTTCAGTGATTGAGTCAAATAAACCAAGAAGTCGATGGCTGGGGAAAAACATGACTTGTGTATCTACCCTACACAACTATTTTGTAATGCTGAGGATCAGAGTCATCAGAAAAAATATTAGCAGCAAAAATAAAGAGGAAAGATAATGAATATTATAACTTACTCTGTCCCATCCCAATGACACCCTGCACACGGTCAGCGTTAGCAGCCAGCTCGGCCTCAAACGCCTGGTGCTTCTGGTGCTTGCTCTGGAAGTACAAAATAAATGTATAACAGATAAGTTATACAATCAGTCATGGTATTTTTTTCTTGTACTGTAGATACAAGCTAAGTACATCGACATGACCAATTGTGCAGGATCTTCATAGAATTCTGAAAGCCCAAACAAGTTCCCATTTTCCCCATAATAAACAAAATGTCACAATACCATAAGCCATTATGGCAAAAACCTAACGTTTGCAATAAATAATGTCACAGCACAGACCTGAAAATATAATCATTATGATAAAAATAACCGGACAATAACAAGGGTCTGTGCAAAGGCACCGAATCACAGAAATTTTGAATTGTCTTTGATTGACTAACCTGGATGTTCGCAGGGTCCAAATGAGCTGACAAGCCACCAAATCACCAAAATGTTTGAAATTGTCTGTGCCTGACTAACCTGGATGTTAGCAGGGTCCTTGTAGCTCTCATCAGTGGCTGTCTGCAGCTTCTCACTGATCCAGGCCTCGATCTCGTCAGCATCACGGCTGAACTGCTGCAGGCTCTGGGACTCTCCCAGCTTGGAGCGCTTCTCGATCAGGGCGGCCTTCAGGGAACGCCAGCGGTCCAGGACCTCGTCACGACGGTCAGTGATGGCCGGAGCGTCGTAGTGGTCAGCGGCGATGAGCTGGTCAGCGAAGGACTGGAGGGCAAGGATCTTCTCCTCCTGTGAAGTTGAATATGAGGTGAATTGAGATGTGAGACACTGGACCTTCGGAACTGGACTAGTTAAGATCAGAGATGGCAGACTTCAATGAAGAAAATGCTGTCCTCTGGCAAACATACAGAAACTCAAGTGCACAAACACATAGACAGACAAAAAAGGCAATCCAAACATAGTACTTCCATCTCTTTGTATGAAGTTATGAATATGATTATCTATTTTATTTGTGTAGAATAAATACACTGCCATACAATGTATGAGACAGCATAAGATGCACCTTTGTTCTACTTCAGAATTTTTACAATTCAAAGATCCAGCTGTCAATCATATTTAACAATTAAACCATTTAGATAGTTGATGTGGATTTGACAACATTTTGCATTTTTGCTTGGTATTTCTAAGTAACAACTGGGCTATAGAACTGGTTCTCTCCCAGAAAAGCTTGGCTATGAAGGAAGAGTACCTGTGCATTGATGGCCTTGTCAAAGTCCTCGTGTTTCTTGATCATGGCCTCCACAGAGGACCCCTCCGGACCCTCGGCCTCCTGCAGGAAGGCCTCGCGGGAGGCCATCCAGGCCTCGGCCTGCTCGCAGTCACGGTTAAACAGCTGCAGCTCCAGACACTGGTCCAGCTTCATGCGCCGAGCCACCCAGGCCCTAGGCACACACAAAATGTAAATCAGCACATTGAACATAATACTTTCAACTATCTTATGGAACAAATGACATTGGGCTCTGCTGCAATCTCTTAACATAATCTAGTCCAAGGTTTAAACTGTGCATCACAAACAGTGATCACTCAAGGGACTTTGATAGGAAAAATGATCTAGAAAGGCCATGCAGTTGGTCTTATACACAGGTACATGTTTAGTCACCAGTACAGATTTTTCTACAGTAACTACATTGTACATTAAGTATATTTTCTATATTTCTATATTCTTTCTACATTTTGACCTGGAGTAAATTTCATTTTTTTTAAACAATATTATCTAGAAATGCTATAACACTTCTATTTTACTGAGTCAATTCAGATGCAACAGTGGTGACAGAAGTTGCATGCCTCATAAATCATTACTACTGTAGCTACATTAACATTGTAAGCTTGATACTTCACAAAGAACTCTTCTCTAACTCATGAATAAGTAACGATCTTCCTTACTTCTCCAGTTCCTCTCTCTCCCGAGCCAGCGTTGCCAGCTTCTCCTCGATGTCAGGGCTGGCGTAGTGGTTCTTGGCCAGCAGCTGCTGACCGAAGTTGTCGAACGCCTGGAAGCTGCCAGCGCGGGCGTCGATCTCGGTACGATGGTCCTGGTGGCGCTCCAACAGGGCCTCGGCGCCTGTCACGTCCTTGGCGAGTTCGTCCGAGGACACCAAGGTCATGATGCCATTGATCCAGGACATGAGGTCCCTGTCATGAGAGAGGGAATACTTCATTCAGTACACAGAAATACATATATGTTGTGCATTTTACATACATCTAAAATTTTTCAGGTTGGAAGACTTGACTATGATTTAGTATGATTATGCCCTACATTGATGGAGATTAACTGAAAAATTGATATTTCAATTTTTTTTTTAAATGTTCCTGTTTGTCTGCAAAGGTACAGCTTATCATTACATCCGCCATTCTGATTGCAAGGGTTAAGTGCGTAGTTGGCACGAAAATGGCTAATTTCACAACTACATCTATATTGTGTCCTCTTATTGAAGTGACTGCTATAGTCATGTCAATCATTCTGTCACTTGAATGGGGCAGGCCACCAGCAAAAGATGTGTTAGTTTAAAGTTTTGAGGTCCTCAACACAAAGGATTTGATGGTTGTTGCCTCCATAGTTGCTTGCAGTAGGGCATTCCAGTTCTAAGTATATCTTAATATCGTATTTTGGTAGTATTTTGGCAGGTCTTGTAAGCTAATAAAAACAAACAGACCTGAAGTCAGACAGGAAGCGTTGGTAGTCCTGCGAGTCCATGAGTTTGGCCTTCCGGGCGTCAGCACGCGCCGTGAGGTTGCCCCAGGCATCGTTGATTTCTGACTGCTTCTCGGAGATGGAGTCAGCAGCCTCGGGGTGGGTCTGGATCAGGCGCTGGCTGGTGTCATCCAGGGAGTGCACCTGGGTGGAGACGCACAGTTTTAGCTTAACTCAAGAAAGGAAATCAGAGATAGCAGACTTCACCCCAGCAAACGCTTTCTGATAATACACATAGAAACTGGCTGACCACACAAAAACTGGAGTGCAGAAACACACCCAGGCAGATCATTCACAGGCTAAGCTAAAAGATTGATAAATTTCAGATTATCGGTGTTGCTAGTATTACAAAAAGCGAGATTTCCCTTGTAAAACGCAACAAGGTTGGAAATACATGAAACTTGAGTGCTTTCTTTTGCACACATACATGTAGCCATTTCCAAGCTCACATGATTAAAGGGTCTTTAAAAATATTTTCTTCATCTCTCATCTCTTGCCATAACAGTTGCTGCCATATTTTAAGATTTAATCAGTTTTTGATATGGTAAAATCATCCCTAAAAAATATTTTCTATCATCTCTCATCTCTTGCCACAACAGTTGTTGTCATATCTTAAGATTTAGTCAGTTTTTGATATGGTAAAATCATCCCTAAAAAATATTTTCTATCATCTCTCATCTCTTGCCACAACAGTTGCTGTCATATCTTAAGATTTACTTAGTTTTTGATATGCTAAATTAATCCCAAAACCAGTGATTAGAAGGAGCAGTTAATATCATAAGTTTTAATAGTGTTTCATAAGCTAAAATAATCCAATAGACAGTAAGAATGATGACCTTGTCTCCCAGAGCAGCCAGGTCCCTCTCGAAGCCCTCATGTTTACGCTGCAGTGCCTGCACGCTGGCCAGGTCATGTCCGTAGTTGTCAGTGTTCAGGGCCTGGTCCTTCTCTGCAATCCAGTCCTTGGTCTCCTCTGCATCCCTGGAAAGGAGGAGGAAAATTCACTTTGTCAGTTCTGAGATAAAAAGTAATATAGTAGAAGCCAGTTAACTGCACAACAGATTAACGCACACGGAATGTCAAAATCCCATACCGGTGCAGCCCAGCTGGATAACTTTACATTATTGCACCAGCCATATAATTGGACAAAATATGCAAATAGGCTGTGCAATTAAACGGCCTCTCCTGTAACTTAAAAAACGTGAGAAAATGGAGTCTAGATCTTGTTTTATGCCTAGGTGTAGTTTTGTAGAGTGAGTATACTTGGATTCAAGCTGTTTTCAAATAAGCAACATTAGAGACCAAAGGAAATCATGCACATGCACTTAAGCTCGTGGGGATTTACTTTCGCAGTAGCAGGAAATTGGAGTGTTTGCGTTGGCTTTAGTTTAAGTTCGCGGTAGCACCTTAGACTGCAGTCTCATACCTTAATGTAAAAATGTTTGCGGTGGTTTTAAGTTCGTGGTGAAGTGGCCACCGCGAAATCCACGAATATAAAGCCACCGCAAACATTTCTGCATTTACAGTATATCATCAATTTCATACCTGTGGAAGCGCTGCACTTCATGTGCACTCCCCAAGGTGGCGCTGCGGTCACTGGCGAGCTGCTCCAATGCCGCCCAGCGCTGGTTCAGGTTCTGTTGTTGAAGGTTAGAGGGCAAGTCAGTTACAAAGAGCAGAGTCATGATTGTCACTCGAGTTGGTCAAGAACTTTCGAAACAAATTTTCATTTAAGGATCTTAGTAAAGGATTTGATAATTGATCAAGGCAACAATTTCCGATTGATGGTCAATCTATTTGGTCTCAGAATGGCATATTTAACTACAGATGGCTGGGTTTGTAACCTGCGAAATTTCATAGATGGCATGTTTTGAATTTCTTGTGACAAGATATGGACCGGACATTTTTAAAGTAGAAATTGTGGACCAACTCTGAAGTCATAGAAGTAACTGGAAGAAAGGATGGTCTGATTGGCTGCAGGTTTCTTCAATGATCCATCAGCAATGACAAACAAACAAACAAAATCACAAACAAAATCAAAAACAGTCACAGCACAATGCATGGGATGGTACAAACGAATGCAGCGATGAATGAAAAACAAAATGCACACACAACACAAGCCTGGAAAGTGAAAAATGGGTGGTGAGAAATCAACACAGCGCAGCGTGAAGGGGAAAAATCACGGCAAATGCTCGGATCTCGCAAAGCAAAAAGGGTGGCCATTATCGCACATAATTAGCAGGGAGACATGATTATGATTATGAGTTACACATGAAGGGAAGCACTGCATTATAACCTGAAATGTGAATGACTGCATTTGGAAGACAAAGTTATCCAAGGTGATGTTATATGTACAGACAATGGATGACAAAAGCAAATCATACAATGGTATGACAGTGTTGATTAATACTAAGTAGTTTAAGTAGGTATTATCAATCACTTCATGTATGATTAATATCAGTTCAGGAGGCAAAGTTATGCATTTATCTTTCTGGACAGCGAGACAACACTGTGGTAGACAAGTGAAATGGATATTTCTTCAGTCTGTATTGTGATCTTGTATTTTTCTATGAAAATGACACATTTACTGCTAAATTTTACTCTACCCAGTTAAATTGTATGTGGCACAATGCGAACACCTTCAGAAGAAGAGTGAATGGTTGAGGAGTGCTACATGCCAGGTATCAGGGGGGAGAGGGTTAACAATGTAGATAGAGAAGAGGATCCATTCACAAACTTACCGCAATCACATTCAAGCGGAAAGCTAAGTCTTTCCAGGACGACTTTAAGGACGCAGCGGTGCAAGGAGAAGGAAGGTTAGAAGAAACATACTACTTAGAGTGAGGTTGTGCATCTTCATTGTAATTTGTAAGGAGTATTAATAGTATAGAGCATGAAAATTGTTGAATCTCTACAAAGTTACACAAAATCATGCACACGAAAAGTGAGATACACATGATGTATTTCAAAAGTGATTGACATGCTAGTATTCTCTAAGAAGTTACGTCAGTTCAAGAATTGTTCAAGATTATAACGTGCAGCCTTAAAGGCAAGAGGAGCACATTAAATGGTTAAGAGTAAAGATTGTGCAGCCTGGTTTCCAACCTTAGAATCAGTCTCATCAGCCTTAGCAGTGAGACGTAAGAAGAAAGAGAGTTAGAGTGAAGACTTTCTATCATACACAAGTTGTAGGTAGACAAAAATTAACTCTAGAGAAGGTGGGATGTAAAAAGGTGTTGCCACATTTTGAATGTAGTTACTGTTGTTTCAACCTCTAAACATATTTCATCTGTACACAGTACATTCCAATTATAGGATTCTGAACTTCAGAATGATATTGTTAAGTGTAAATGTCTGTGGATA
>NC_049986.1:17592483-17643011 GCF_000003815.2 Branchiostoma floridae | reverse complement strand
AGCTAGAACAGAACATATAGCATAACAAATATCTTAGTTTAGATCAAGCTTTATCAAAGGTAGAGTGGTTTTTAGACAATCCTTATAGCCGACAGATATGCTCAATAATCATAGTAACAGTAAGGTTTTTGTTTGTTATGTTAATATTATTTTATAGTATGGGAAAAGAAGAAGAGCTATTCAACTGCTTCTCTTCCTCAGAGTATGGCACGGTATTCATTGACATCTTTATTTTCGTCAAATATTCAAAGTTGTATCTTGTAATTTAAGACCTAGATAAACTAAGCCAAAGAAGTAGTTCTTCAAACGTTTCAGACAACATCCATTGTCTTCCCTCAGTGACACATGTTTATCAACACATCTTGATAAACTACATCGTACATTACTCATTATCATACAAGACATGTCAATCATCTTTATAAATGTACAATGCACAAGTACTATGAAAATTTGTTTTCGAAACAAAAATATTTTCCTCAACCTTCCTGCTTTTTCACAGCTTGTGGATTTCAGTAGAAAAGTAGCAGAACCTGTACAAACTACCTGTTATATTTACAGTAGTAGTACTGCTATACCAGAGAGAGTAGAGTATGAGCCCAAACCTGTAAGTTCTGTGTATCTACGGCTGTTCGTGTGGTGGTGACAGTTGTACGAGTAGTCTACACCAGCACCAGGCAGCAGGGGAGAGGACAAGTCAGAGGAAACATTTTAGCTGACTCAGCTTTAGGCAGACAGCATGGTTTTTGCTTAGTTTTTTAGAGTCACAAAGTGGGCTGTAAAAATTCATGCTAATGATTTTGAGTACTTAAGGAAAATAATTGAGCCATAAAACATGCATTTCAAAGGAAAAATTGATCGATAGTTATTGTAGGAAATTCTGGACACTTTTAGGTAAAAACAAAAGAATCAAGAGTGTTTTGTAAAATGTAGTAAAATGTCTGACTCAGAAATTGGTATTCAACACAAAAACTTTTTTTTATTACAGAATGTATCAAATTGTTATTTTCAGCATATTATGAACAGAAATCAATAACAAATTTTTATTTCAATGCTTTTGTGTCAATAAATTATTTTGCTTGTCTGCATGAAGCTGAGAAATCCAGCTGTTAAAAGAGTAAAGTATTCCACAATAGATAAAGACTAGAGAACTCTGTGTGATCACACCATGTGCAAGGTGCTGTGTGTGTGGGACACAAACATGCAAAATTGCGTGCAACTTAGAGTGGTAGGAAAACGTGCAAAAGGGAATAGTTATCATACTATGAACATAATAATTAACATTTAGAAGTATTCAAGAATTTTAAGTTCCTGTATGCAAGCATGATTATTTCGTCCTCATTATGCTTAAATATTGGATTGAAATAAAAAGTTAGCATACATTAAAGGTATCATATTCAATATTGCAAATTAAAAGATGCTTTAGTTGAGTTGAAATTATCCAGCAAAATCACCACTGGTTTGTCTATGATGCGGAATTCCTGTGATTTTAAGAATTACTTGTCAGATTAAAGCAGAAACCACACATGCACACACAATGCACACACACACACTCTGGGTTAGGCAAGCATTTTACTACAGCAGCACAACAGCAGCGCATGGTCTGCCCCACCAACATCTGGTGATTTCTTTCAAAGGACAATAGATATAATCCAGGACAACCTATAATCCACTGCTTACTGAGTCACGTGTTCTATCTGCATAACGTGACGTCATGACAGCAGTGGATTGTTCATTCCTTGACAAAGACTGATGCTGTGCAGTCGAAAATTTGGGTGAGTCCAATTTTGGTGTTGGAAATTACAGTTCAACTATTTCAAGAATGACTTGTACCAACACAGATGAACTTTCAAAGGACAATAGATCTTGTCCATCTGAGAATTTAGAACATGTTCTTTCTCAGCACCATTTTAAATAAAAAGGTTTTCAGTACATATTTTGCATACACTATTTGAAAAAAGTCAAAGCTTGTTGACTTCAACTTCAGAATGCCAAAACAGTGAATGTTAGACCTTCCAATCTTTACCAAACTACATGTACATGTACATGTACATGTAGGCAAGTCATATCAATTGCCAAACAAGGAAACCTACAACGTACAGTTTAAATCTTAGAAGCTATGGATTCGACAAAAAGTATGTACAATGAGTTTTACATGGTCAACTACGTTTTGAAATGAAAGTTTGTAAACAAGTACTGTTGTTCAATTTCGGTTATGAGCTGGCAACACAGGGAAAAGTATAGCTTCAATTTCAACGTAAATAGCTACACTGTTAACAGAGAAACATTGAGCTTCAATTCTGACATGAAATGTCATGATTTTTTTTCCAAACTGCCAGACAGGGAGTCAATCTGTACATAACTCCAGCTGTGGGTGGGGCAAAGTGAAGCAGGGAAGCAGCAAAAGACCGAAGGAAAGAACCAAACCTGTAACTCGCCCTGGATCCATCACCAGGCATGAGGGAGAGAAAGAAAAGTGGTGAGACATCTAACATCTAAACCATGGTTCTATCATGTCTACTGGTCTACCGGTCACACACAACATGCAATAGCAATCAGGAACTAACATGTGTCTATCAATAAGATACATGACTGTCTACATGTATTGGTACATGTATGGTGGTACATACATTTTGTATATGTACATGTACACTGTAAATGTATAACAAGGCAGACATGTTCAAAATGTGAGTCTACTGCATTGTAACATATACAGTAACTGCAGGGTTAATCAATTATAAGTCAGGTAATGACATTTTCTTTTAAAAAATGGGTAAAATGGTGAAAGTGTTATTGTTATTGAAAGTGAATTTTTCCTCAACACTAATCGATGACTGATTTCTAACAATCATCACTGCTAAAGTTTGAAAAGAAATAGCATTGCTGTATTATAATAACACATGTCATATCTTTTTCAACAATTGCATTTTCATCATGTTCCAATGGTTTCATAACCCTTTTCAGGTCTGTTCTGGGATGTTTGTTACTTGGATCTAGTGTGTGTTTAGTACATGCACTTTATGTACATATAAAAACACTAAACTATTAATTGTTTTCTACTTAAAATGGATGAAGTTTCCTTTCAATAAAGTTCAACTTGTTATAACAGACAGACATTCCTACATGAGACACAGCATGCTTGTAAGTAAGTCATCAGCAATAAATTACCACCTATCCTTGTAAACAACCCTACACTTCTCCTTTGTACACACGCACATGTTATCATTTTATCAAGGCTCAAAACCAAGGTTCACATGGTAAAAATCACTTAAGGCAACCCATTTTTTCTTTTAAGTATAATGTTCATACAAGGAGCATAAATGCATCAGAAGCTATATAATATAGCTTATGTTGTTATAAACATTAAGGGATTCTATGGCTATTGCGACAGGCAATAGCAGGGCAGGAAGCTAGCTTTGAGCCTTGATGTTTTAACTGTGAGCTGGTCATACAAGGGGGTAAACTGTAGGCATGTTTACAAGGATAAGTGGTCACTGAAAACAACAGCTCAGCTTCAGGCAAACGTGTGTTAGTATGTCTGTCAGGCAGGACAGTTTTTTGGCAAAAAAAGGGAAAAGTTAGAAGTGGACATGCGGAGATGGCGGGGTTGCCCCTCGAGCCTTACCGCGGCGCCGGGAGCCGCACCAAGCATGGCGGCATTCACGGGAGCTGCCTCTACAGCGTACTTTGGAGGAACAAAGTGGTTTTTACGTAAAAATGTCAAAAAGCTTCTTACTTAAAAATTATATGATACGACAGAGAAGTTAGCATCTAGAAAAATAGGATTTTGGCTTACAGCACATTGACACTTTTTTTTTTAACAGACTTCACTGGAACTGCCTCTATGGCATACATTTGAGGAGCAAAGTAGATTCTTCTTAGAAAAATGTCATTAAATGTCAAACAAGCTGTAAAACGCCTTGGCTTAATGCATATTACAGCTTCAGAGTTCTTTTTATACGTATGCAGTTCTCATAGTAGAATACAGAATAGCGACTAGGTTGTTGATTTGCTTTATCTTTAACAAAATTTAAGTAGCCCAAACATTGCTACATTTAGTTTTAAAGTTAACATTCAGAACAATGATTATACCTTAAGTTCCTCAGAGGAAACTTTCTTGTGTAAAATCGTTAGATAAAGTATGCCAATTATATCTAACATTTCCGTGATGACATGTGAGCCAGAACATGTACGGTAGCATGAGTATTTGCCTATCAAAGTGCAACCCTCCATTGTCATCGTTTATGGAGAATCCTAATAAACAATAAACAATAAACAACCTGAGCATGGCAAATTGTATCTCTGGAGAGTCACTGTAACTACATGTACAGTTGTAAACGCTTTTCACTGGTGCATCACTTCCTCTTGATAGTGTACAGAGGGGAAAACATGTCATGAGTGAACAAGGCAAAATACATTTGTACAAGTCAAGTAGTATCCTCCTTTTCAATCTCCTTGTTGCAAAAATGACATGATAAACACAGCTGCTGGTGTCCATGTGGAAATTTCCTGTATAAATTGACAAAACAATGCAGTACAACTCAGCCTTCAGAGGTACATGATAAGGTGCTGTAGTCAACATGTCTACGGGATTTCAAAATGTTTCAGGAACAAGGAACTGATATACAATGTACAACTTTAAGATATACATACAGCTAAGATTTTTCACTGTCTTACAACACCAAAATTAGCTTACCTCGAATTATGATTCGTTACTCGAATCACGTGTCTCTAAGTCACGTGATCAGAGTAACTGAATCATCACTCCTGAAGAAGGTCGACGGAAGTGCGACTGAAAATTCAAGGTAAGCTAATTTTGGTGTTGTAAGACAGTGGAAAATCTTCAATATGTACTACATCAACACAGATGAGCTTTCATGCTAATACTTACAGCGACTTGTGCCTGTACGGCAGGTGCCTCCTCCGCTACAATCATGCCCTCATCCTCCAACTTCCGGGCAATCTCGTTGATTTCTTGCAGGCGGTTCTGGTGAGACTTAAGGTCCTGTGGTAGAGGAAGTTCCTTGTTAAGACACAGTTACATGCTCCATATTGATCTTTGTGTAATAAGATGTTCTTCAACGCTATGACAGAACCTATCATTGTCAAGGATCTGAAGCAATGTCCCTAATAAGAATACAACTCTCCTTTGTACAACAATCCCTCATTTGTCCCAATAATGCCTTGAATTTGCAATGGCAAATCTAGTGTACAAAGTATGTGACCAGACCCTTGCCTGACAAAAGCTTACATGTAGTAATGGCGCAGTGACATTCATCATAAGACATTGAACAATTATTTTGTTGTAAAATTTTCAAGAAGGCTGCGACGGATCCAACTGCCAGCAAAGATCATTAACAGTCTTTGTCATATTAAGACAGCTCAGCGGATGTGATTGGACCCTAAATAATAAATTTCAGTGACAGTTTAAGACTCACATTGCACTGAAAAAAATGAACTACTTTCAGCACTATCTTGGAAGTAAAATAAGATGATAATGGACCTTAGAAAAGTTGTCAAACTTCTTCTGCAGCTCCTCCACATGTTCCAGATCATCCCCAAGCTCCTCCGAAGCAGCAATGGCTTCCTGACAACCCAAACAAACAAACATCAGCACAACATAGATTATATGTACATGCAAAGCACTCCATGTACATGATTTAACCCCTTCAGTTACAAGTACCAGAGATTCTTTCA
The DNA here is from genome assembly GCF_000003815.2 of Branchiostoma floridae. Classification (NCBI taxonomy): domain Eukaryota; kingdom Metazoa; phylum Chordata; class Leptocardii; order Amphioxiformes; family Branchiostomatidae; genus Branchiostoma; species Branchiostoma floridae. The sequence continues at coordinate 17,637,317 of NC_049986.1, read as the reverse complement.
AGTTACTGTATTGCATATAACGATAACTGCATGAAGTTGTGTAGATGGTGTGCTCTTATGCTGTACAAGCAGCAATTTCACACAAATTCATATTTCTTTGCTGCAACTTACCTAGTGCAGAATTGCCAAGAGCAAAGCACATGTGAACAATCTCAAATGTACACAATATAAAATTTTTAACAATGTACACATGTATACGTTTATGTACATTTTGTACCTTAAAGTTTACTAAATCAATAAATTCAATACTAAAAGCATTGAGCACCAGCTTTGAGACAAATACTGGTATAAATTGGATCAGAAAAGAAAAGGACAGTGAAAATGTGCACAGGACTTTCTAAAAAAAATTACACAGGGAAGTTGATCAAAAATGCAAAGAAGTCAGTGGACCTGAAAAAAATGTGTATACATTTTCATGCCCTTTCCAGTCCTTTCAATGTTTTCATTTTATTGCTTTGTCTCAGAAAAAGGCAGCTGCTACTATGTCTTTTCCTGCTGACTAATTTGCAGCAAGTATGAGTCTATGACTACATAACTGTACAGTTAACAACAAAATCATTCATTCCCACAATTACAACTACAAGGGGTAGGAATTATTTCGTTGCTAACTGTACATTGCGTAGCAAGAGGGCTGTGAAGGCCTAGTCTAGGATGCGGTGCTGCAGTAACCGATGGAAAAGAAAGGGGGCGCTTACAGCTTGTGTTTGCTGCACCAATCAGTGTTCACAGGATAAACAGGATATGAGAAAGAAAGATTAATAGTAAGAGTAAATAGGAAAATTGTGATCAACCAACTCAATTCCAGAAAAGTTAGATAGTTAAATACAAGATGTTACAAAATCAAAGGTAAATCAAATCACACCTCATTCCATACACAAGAAGACAGTGCAAGCAACGTTTCTTTTTTACTACAGTCAACAGAATCAACAGAAAATTAAATGTCATCACCATTAATACAAGAGAGAAGAAAATGTTTTAAGTATAAAATAGTAATTAACGATCAAATCAATTCCAAGTGTTAGACAGTTAAATACAAACTTAAGGTTTACTTAACATATTCTTCTTCATTCCACACAGATTCAAGTCGGAAATACAAACAATGTTTCATTTCAAACGCAAAAGAATCAACAGAAAGGTGATTATTTCATCATACAGGAAAGGAGGAAACGTTTGAAGTAATGATGGTACAGTTTGGTGTCTTCTTATCTACCAGATTAAATATCTGTCATGTCTACTTTTTGTTAGCGGTACAGTTCCCTAAAGTGTCAATCTTAACAACTGGTTAAGGAAAAGTTAAATACAGGGGTAGAGAACAAAACTGTTACCTTTTCGTTAATCCAGTTTTGCAGTTCGTTTGCCTCTCGGATGAGCATGAACTTCTTGCAGGACTTCTCCAGGTTGGACTTGCGATCGTTAGCCAGAGACTGCAGGGTGTTATACCTGAAAAAGAAAACAGAATGTTTTAAGCTCTTACAGTCCTGATAAGGTAATCAGAAATGGCAGACTTCAACCCCTTACCCATACTGCCTCGTAACCCTTCCAGTCCCACAGCGATTAGCACAGAGGATGTATTACTACTAAGACAACACTGCATTGTGTATATTAGGAACAAAAGAAGAACAGACAGACAGACAAGATAGACTTGAGCCAAAAACAATCCCTTCAGGTGAGCTAATTACATGGCAGCTTGTAGCTGGCACTGCAATAATCATCAGAAAAGCAAGGGGGAGCTTATCCTCATCAAATCTACTCACTGTTTTTCGATCTGTTCCTGCCTTGCTGCCACACTGTTCACGGCCTGCCCCGAGAGATTCTCACGGGATGCCGACTGGGCGGCATCGATCTTCTTCACGTAAGCTGCGGGTACGAAACCCTGGCGATCATTCACTTCCACCTTCCACCAATCCTAGAGGAGAAACCATCGAAATTAGAAAAAAACTCAGAGTCTCCAGAGGTAAATCATTGATAATTCTACCACTGTAGGAATGTACCAGTACTGCGAGTAAGGAAACTGTAAAATAACATTGACATAGGCTCCAAAATACTGTCAGTGTACCTATTCAAACAGACATGAAAGTAACATCTCCATAACCAAAGCAACCCCAGCTCCAACAAAGCAAACAATAACCCTAAAACCAGCTTTTTTTTCAAGTAAAAGAAAACATGACTTCAGCTGTGCTGTGTTATAACATAATGCCTGTTGCTTGTGAATCGTGTCCTGGTGCATAACCCGGTACTTCCAGCTGTGTTCACTGTGCTTTCTGTCCTTAACTCCCCTCAGTTTGGAGACTAATTCAGTGATTAAAATCAACATCAAAATAAAAATTCTAATGGCAGCAGAAACCCTAATTTCCAGATTTACTTGATTGAGGTATGTGCCCGTGGAGACCTTGAATTCCCCTGCAACAGAATATCCAACCTTCAACTCTGCGCTCAACCGTACCTTACTCCTGCGGGCAGACCCAGCCATGGCCACCAGTCACCGGAGCAGACATAACAAAAAATTGACACTTGCCTCATTCCCGTCGCTACTTGCCTTGTTCGCACTGTTCAACAACACCAACACGTCTCCCTTCTTCATCGATACCTCACGCGGCGACTTCTCCTGGTAGTCGTACAGAGCGACCACGCACTGACGGCCAGTGTCGTCTTCAACGGGAGCTTCTTGTTGCTTTAAAATGATGAAATAAAACATGTCAACTCAATTGTATTCCGTTCTATTTTGTAAGACTGGGCCTTAAACAATAACCAACATCATATCCAGTTTCTTGAATAACTGCTTTTTGGAATAACTTGTTATAAAATTGAATGGTCTACCCAGTAGAAAAGAATTTTGCTTTGATCAAAATTTTACTCTTTGCAACATTCTTTTATTAATCTTTAATTTCAAAATCACGTGTCACGGCAAACACTATGAAGTTTTAGAGAGTCGACTTACTTTATACTACAGGTTAAAAAATCTGTATAGTTGTACGGGATACAGCATACTCCATCAAGGAAGATATGGCTGAAGTCCACTTCTTTAAAGTTAATTACTATCACTTACCTTACAGGCCTTTGCCTGCTCCCGGAGTGCCTCGATGCTGGTTCCGTACGCATCGAGGTCTGACACGATGGCCTCATGTTTCTTCAAGAGGGCCTGACATTGGGAGACAAAGAAAAGAGACAATTAAAGACACAAATAAGCACCCAAAAAAAATCACAAACTGTTACTACCTCCCTTTTACTTCAGATGGTATCAAATTCTGTGAAAAGTACTCTGAATGGTGCTTTGTATACTACTCTAAAGTTGTTTTGTAATGTTATTCATAATTACCAAGTACCTGTAGTCTTTTAGCTAAGTGGCAAATAGCAATTATATACAAGAAATCACAACATTTTGTACAGTCTTATCTTTCAGTTATTAAAATCACTAGAAGATGATTCACCCAAGCTTGAGAAAGAGAGCATTCGGTATAAGGTTAATAATTGCAATAAGGCACTCTGTCCAAATCCAAAATTACGAGTCCAGTACATACCTCAGCCGAGTCCTCATCCTTTCCATAGTCCACACTTCCAATAATCGGCTCCTTTTCCTTCATCCACGACTCAGCCTCGTTGGCATCAGCAAAGTATTGCTGCGCCTGCAGGGAGTCGTCCAAGTCCTGCTTCCTCTGTCCTGCCTTGTCCTACAGAACACAACAACAAAGCAAACTTAAGATATCTTCAGAATTTAACCCCCTGACAATAAGCACCCTCTGGCAGAACGAACAGAAACTGCAGTGCAGAAACACAACAGTTGAACATTTGAGGTGAAAAGTTGAACATTCTCAAGCCATCTGAAAGAAGGGGATTATACCTAAAGCCTAAGATATTTTCTGAACAGACTGTGGCTTGAGATGATCACAGTGGTCAATCTGATTTTCCAATTCCAGCAGCTGATCTTGTCCCAAAAGTATGCAGGTGTGGCACCCCTGATCCCCTATTCAGACCCTCCTTCCCACCACCATCAATTAAGGCCCGATTAAAGAAAACAGAATCTGATGTGAAAATTTTAACAACAAACCTTGAGTCCTTGCCACTTGTCCTCGAGTCCCGACACCTTGGCGTTGATGTCCTCCGAGGCGAAGTGCTCCTCCTGGATCATGTCCTGTCCGGTTTGGCAGACCGCCTTGATGCGGTTCTCGTGCCCGGCAATCTCCGCCTGCAGCGCCTGGTGTTTCTTCAGGAGGTTCTGTACTCCAATCAGGTCGCGCCCTTTGTAATGCAGAGAAAGGGAAATTAACTATGGTGACTTAAAATTTCTGTATGTTTTCCAAATAACTTTAAATACAGCAGAAGGTACTGGAAAGTTCAGCACACTGATATGATATTGTCTAAGTCAAAGATAAAATTTAGAAATCAAGACCTTACCTGTTATTTTCATCATAAAGAAGAATGGAAGTTATATTTCAATAAACACAGGGCATCTCATAGTAACATAATTAAAGTTTTGAAGACTTAGTTAAAATCAACATTCCACATTTAGAATTCTGTTAAATAAAATATCAGGCAGCACATTCACAGTCTTCTTGTAATGCTTCCAATCTTTTGCCTAAATTTGCACTAAAAAACAGCTCCATCTTGAGTACTTTCTTGTTGTTACCTTTGTAACAGATCCTATGAAATTTGTTAAGAGTTTATTAGAAGTAGAAGTAACAAGAGAGACACCAGTTTGAGGCATGAAGTAAGCATGCTAGATAGTTCGAGAGAACTTTTTGGCAACACCACAGGGGCGGAGCCGGAGATTATGCACTTATGAGTGAGAAACTGTTCATACCAGCCACAGCAACCTCGTCTAAGGAAGCAGATGTCAGTGGAGGTGAGAAAAGAGAAAAGGAGTGAAAAACAAGACAAGGCAAGGCAGTGACATTCCTGTGCTCAGGAGACATCGAGCAGACAAGCAGGAAAACCTTCAAACTGTGCAGATTTTTCATGCAAATCTGACAAAGAACTTCTTTTGCATTCAAGATCTTGCAAATAAGAACATCTTGTAGTAAGCAGCATGTTGAAACTTCTAGTGTTATGATCATAATGTTGATAATGATTGAAACTAGCACAAACTAATGACAATAGCAAGCAGTATCTTATTTTATAGCATAATTATCTAAGGCTACCACTTGTCACAATTTAGTATGATGGATCAAAGCTTCATTTTACTGTCATCATATTGAGGTGCACAGTCTGGCTATCAGTACTAGAGAAGGTTTCTATATTTTTTTAAGATGTTAACTTACACACAACACAAGATAGCAAATACCGATAACTTCTGATTATTTGCCCAAGATTATTTGATGCAGTACTATTAATTCCTACAAATCTCAGTTAGACTAAAAATAACTTCCATGCAATCCATTGGTCAGTATGATTGAAAAAACGTTATTTTGAATTATTTAGCATCCTTAAGCAAGCTTCAAGCAACTCTTGAAGACAAGTCTGCCTTAAGAACCCACCTCTGTTTGTAGAGGAGGCGACAGGTTCCTTCTCACGGATCCACGCTTCTTCGTCCTCGATGTCACGCACCAGCTGCTGGAACCGCAGCGAATCAGCAAGCTTCGCCTTCCGAGCAGCGAGAGGCTCCTGCAGAAGAAACAGGCCACACATGTATTACAATGGGGGTGGCAGTGTTCACTCTAAAAAGAAACACTCCCTTAACAAATTCTATCTTCCTTACAAGCCATTTGCATACAGACCATCTGGATATTGTGACCACTTTCTGCTGGTCAAGAAGATCATTTTCCTATCTAAGGCCATACCAACTTAATTTTGTTTCTCAGATTTTCAAAAGTCAAAATATAGCAAGAGGACATCATATAGCTAGAAGGTAGAGAAAAAAACTTGAATATGACTGTATTCACCCCATAAAACTGAGTGCACCAAGGCACAAACCTGGTCCTCAGGCTTCAGTATCATGTTTTTCCAGTTAAGGTTTTTTTTTTAATTTAAAAATCCAGAAACCAAGAAATCAAATTGGTGTGGCCTAACCAATCAATAAGAATCCTGCCTATAGAGTATAGTGGCCAACTGTCACAGTCTACTATGGCCATTTATTATGACTCCCTCGAGTGGTTAACACAAACAGGTAAAACTCTCACCTGCAGCGCATCGTATCTCTCCTGAAGAGCCTCCTGCTTAGCCTTGATGTTGTCGGCGTCAAAGTGACCCTCATCCACAAACTGCTTAGCCTGGATGTCAATACCGTCCATACGCTCCTGGAGTGGCAAGATGTAAGGCACACGTGAGAACAGGAAAGGTCATCAAAGATAAAATGGTCAGAAAGTTACAATAATCCTGACATAAGGTTGCATATCACTCAACTTACCTACTTCTCTTGTCTAGAGAAAGAAAGACAATTCTAGCATTCCATATTTCATAAAAATTTAGCATTACAACCATTTTCCTGTAAGATTAGATAAAGATTGATAGCAATACTAAGATGAATCCATTTCTTGAACCCATTGACTGCTGATTCTTGGTCTTCTAATTACTTCTGATTACTGAGATAATTGAAAAATGTTCCTGACTAAAAAAACATATTTTTATCTAATCTAGTCAGAACTTGTAGTAGACTTCTTCACAGCTAGCTAAACAGTTAAATCTTGTACCTCTTAACTATTCTTTTGTAGAGTAGATTAGAAACCAGAACTGTTTTGTAAGTTTTAAAGTGTCATGAATATTTGCTGACATGAACATTGTCATTTTTATGGTTACATTAATTGTACATACCTGGTGAGCAGCCACGTCAGCCTCCAGTAGAGCATGTTTCTTCTGAAGGTTCTGTACACTGGGAAGGTCCTTCCCAAGATCCTCCGAGGCCAGGTGACCTTCGACCTCCGTGAGCCACAGCTCCACGTCCTCGCAGCCGCGGTTGAACTGCTGCTGCTGCTGGGCTTCACGCAGCTTCTTGTCTACAGAACAACATGGAAGCCATCAATTTCCCTGAACTGATCCTCAAGGCATCACACACGAGTTTGGACAGTGCTTGAACTTACAAAATACTGAACTCATAGTATAGTATAGGTTTGATCCACTTAAATGAGGATGGACCCCAGTAGTACTCCTATGGTACTCCTATGGTGAAAATGCTATTGGAAAATAGTTCTTTTTCTTCACAACATGACCATTCTGTCCTGCCCAGTAGAAAACTTTGTGTGCTTTGGTCAAACTCAAAAACACATTTGGACCATGTATAGTTGATGTAAAGGCAAGGAAACGCGAAGACTGTACCTTTGTTCTCAGAAGCGAGTTTCAGCTGGTCCCACAGAGCAGCGATCTCCTCCAGCTGTGCTTCGATGTTGTCCTTGCTGTAGTGGTCGGCGTCGATGAGGTCGCGACCCTGCTGGTTCACCGCGTCCACCCGGCCCTGGTTGGTCTGCAGCTCCGCCTCGAAGGCCTGGTGCTTCTGGATCTTACCTTGCAGGTTGGTAGGGTCCTAGGAGGCCAAAATTATCAACAGTTTTACAATCTTGATTTCCTAAGCAAAAATCATATACTCTTCTGAGTATAACAAATACATGTGGTCAATGTCAGGGTTTAATGCCTGATCTCCAGCGATTCCTGTCTACTAAGTTATGATTAATGAGACTGTACAAGGGAGTGTCATATGAAAACTTTCCCTGCTCAGGCTGCCTTACCCTGCAACCAAATGATGTGTCCCTCAGGCTAACCTTATCATCCAAGTAGTATCCAGTATTTGATTCTACTGTTGCTGGGGTCCCTGAAACAGTAGAAGTTGGCTAGTCTGATCTACATTGTACCAAGGTTTACAAATACATGTGGTCAATGTCAGGATTTAATGCCTGATCTCCAGCTATTTCTGTCTTAGTTATAATTAATGAGATTGCACTGATGTATAGCTGTGCAGGTGTATAATCCTGTAAAACTTTTCCCTGTTCAGGCTGCCCAACCTTGCAACCGAATCATATGTACCTCAGCAGACACATGGTTAACCTACAGAAAGACATCTACTAAGAGATAGCTTGCCTTGTACGACTCGTCTAATGCTGTGTACCTCAGCAGAGAGGTTAACCTACAGAAAGACATCTACTAAGAGATAGCTTGCCTTGTACGACTCGTCTAATGCTGTGTACCTCAGCAGAGAGGTTAACCTACAGAAAGACATCTACTAAGAGATAGCTTGCCTTGTACGACTCGTCTAATGCTGTGTACCTCAGCAGAGAGATAGTTAACCTACAGAACATGTACTAAGAGATAGCTTGCCTTGTACGACTTGTCTATTGCTGTGTACCTCAGCAGACAAAATGTTAACCTACAGAAAGACATGTACTAAGAGATAGCTTGCCTTGTACGACTCATCTGTTGCTGTCTTCAGCTTCTCGTTGATCCAGGCCTTGACCTCGTCAGCATCACGCTGGAACTGCTGCAGGCGGTACGAGTCCTCCAGCACAGTGTGGCGCGCCGCAGACTTCTTCAGAAGCTCCTCACGACGGGTCAGCAGCTAGGAAGGAGACATGACAATGTTAAAAATATTCTTCCAGTCCTACTAGTACTAAGTCCTTTCGACAAGTGCTTCTTCCAGTCCTACTACTACTAAGTGCTTCCCACAAAAAGTGATTCTTCCAGTCCTACTACTACTAAGTCCTTCCCACAAGTGATTCTTCTAGTCCTACTACTACTAAGTCCTTCCCACAAGTAAGGTGCATAAGACTGTTCAATCTCCATTTCTGTCCCCCTGCGCCACAAGGCTTTTGTGCAATTACTACAGCAATGGCTAGTTTACTGGTATTGGTGTAATGTTCAACTACCATACGATTTCTCAAGTGCAGAGTGATAAGCAGGGAAGGCAGCATGTACTATTTTTAAAGTCTTTGGTATGACATGTTAAAAAAGTCCTTCCCGCACAAGACGGTGCATAGGGTGGTGCCCATCTGTTTTTGTAGTCCTGGGACACACAACTTTTGCACAATCACAATTCTGCCTACAAGCTGCAATTTTTACAACATGAATCATTCTGATTCTGATCACTTAAGCCGGGGGCTACTCCACAGGTAGTGGTCTATGTTTTCTACTATTATACTCTTTCATAAATGCCGAACACTAAGCAGCATGTACTATTAAATCCTTGGTATGACTTGGCCGAGGAGCAATCTCACGACCTATCAAGTGCGAGGCAAACACTCTACCCAGTTAGCCATTGCACCAGTAGTATGACATAACTATGAGACATTTTGTACTGTAAAATGCAAAACTGAAATGTCCAGATCAAAGTCCTTTTAAATATCAGCATCTATTCATCCTTAAAATCCTAAAAGAGACAAGACAGTATACTTACAGCATCCCTCTTAGCAGCCACATCGTCAGAAGCGTAGTGGTTGTTCTCAATCAGTTTGTTGGCAAAGTCATTCAGGGCCTGAAAAATAACAAGAGTTGTTCCTAAAATTCTTCAGAAAGAAGAGACCTGTTATATTAAACAAACATCACTCATTGCAACTAATATGTGCTAAGTTAATCCATCAGGGAGGAACGTCCCTGTGGCTAGACTGGTAACAGCCTCACACTAAAGTTCCTGGTTCCATTTAGTTAATAATTGAAGGATCCCAGTTCAAGTCCCGAGGTCAAGACATCTCCGTTGGGACTACACCATCTTCAGAAGCGACATAAAATGGGTCCTGAGTTTAAAGGGTGCCTCAAGCACAATAAAGGGAAAGGCCTAGCAAAAATATATGCTGAAACAGCAAGAAAAATTGCTGCCACTAGGCACTACAAGGGTTAAAACAATCTAACGAATCCCCCTGCTTAGCTAACTCACGTTGATCTTCTCTTCCTGTGCTGCCAGAGACTTCTCAAAGTCTTCCTGCTTCTTGATGAGGGCCTCCACAGAGTCAAGGGAGTCACCAAGGTCATCATTGGCAAGGAAGGCCTGTTCAGAGGAGAGGGAAAACATTTAAGTACATTTAAGTACAGAACATACTGGATTGGATTTGCCTGAAATACTCCAACAGACTAGGCAGTAATAGGCATGTCCCCTAGTAACTAGTACAAAGTTGCTTCAATATGAATAAATTGGCAGAGAAATCAGACTACAACTGGTACTTAACCACCTGCTATCATTTTGGTGACCACACATCACCTTCCTCAGAACAATACTGACTGGATTTAATTTACACTACACACTGGAAGGTCACATAACTTTATAAACTTAAAGTCTTTCTCTTATGACTACCTCAAAACAGCACTGACTGGACTTACTTCACACTACACACTGGAAGGTAACATAACTCTATAAAGTTAAAGACTTTTTTCTGATAACTTGAAGATTCTAATGAACTACTAACCTCCTGTTTGCAATACTGACTGGATCTACTTCTAGCTAGGAGTCAGTATTACCCTGTGGAAGGTCACATCACTGTAGAAAATACAGGTCACTTTTTTCTTGAAGGTTCTGATGATCTACTCACCTCCTGTTTGCCCATCCAGGCCTCGGCCTGTTCAACATCGCGGTAGAACAGCTGAAGGTCGAGGCACTGTTCGTACTGCACGTGTCGCTCGTCCCACAGCTCAAGCAATGACGTCTTCTCATTGGCCAGGGCCACAAGCTGCGAAGTGGACAACAAACACACAGGTGTTACGATATACTGTAAATGCATTTAAGTTCGCGGGGATTTAATTTTGCGATAGCCGGAGAAGGGACTTTTCGTGGTGGTTTTAAGTTTACGGTAGCACCATGCACGGTAGTCTTTTACTGCCATGGTAAAATGTTTGCGGTGGTTTTAAGTTCGCGGTGAAGCTCCCACCGAGCAAACCGCAAACATTAAACCACCGCAAATTTTCTGCATTTACAGTAGTATTTCAAAATCATTTGCTAACCTAGGTAATTCGGGTACATGTAAGCCGTGGACAAAAATTTTGGTATTACAGTCAGATTGAACTTTTTATTTTTCCACGAGCACACATACCAAGACCATGTCATGTTTATCATGTAACCCTTGATACATTTAAAACTACAAAAAACAATTTGACCCAGAAACATGACTATTTCTAAAGACTGGTCAGGATTAGGTATAAGGACACAACCACTATGACATTGACTTGAGCAGTAACTCCATTAAAAGAAAACATCACAGGCAAGTTATACTACATACGTGTTGGCAAAATCCAATCTACCTTCTCCTTGACTTCATCCGAAGCAAAGTGGTTTTCCTCCAACAGGCTCTGTCCTGCCTCGGCTGTGGTGCGGAAACTGTCCTCACGAGCATCAATCTCTCCCTGCAACAAAACAGCAGGAAACATTCTTATAAAATGTCAATCCTTCCCAAGGCCTGAAGGCCACTCAAGGTTACGGCTTACATGATTGGAACTGTAACAGCAACTCTTCACCCTAGGTCAGAAACATCATGATTGAGACCAGCCCAATGGAGTGAGGACTAACAGACCCAATAGGCGAAGCAGGGGTTACGAGGGCTGCTCGGGAGATTCCCTACCCCTATTTTTGGCCAGAATGGTTTGATCCGCTCGGGTGGATGTTCGCACATGTGGCGGGTTCTTTAACGTGCTTGGGGTGTTGCTCTCCCCAAACACGGGACTTCCATTTAACGTCCTATCCGAAGGACGGCCCGAGCCGAAGCTAGGTACTCATTTTCACTTAAGTGAAGTGAGGAAAGTCGTGTAAAGTGCCTTTCCCAACGGCACAAGATCGGTAACACAGCAGGCGGATTCGAACCCGCAACCTCTCGGTCACGGGCCAAAGAAACTGCCACTGCGCTACACGGTCCCACAACAGGTCCTTCTAAAATAACTTATACCACAGATGAACGTTCACATGGCCACCTACCTCGCTGTTAAAAGCTACAACTATATTTTAACTGCTGTTCTATGATATGATTCTGCAATGTCCTGGCAGCAATTCAGCCACTTGCCTGCCACAGTGGGACACTTCTTATCTTTGATCAAATAAACCATTATCTAACTTGGAAACCACCACCTTATCCACCATTGTGAATACCCACCTTGTGCTCCTGATGTTTGTCCAGCAGAGCCTCTGCCCCGGGTACGTCCTTCGCAAGCTCATCTGCGGAGATGAGGGCGCGCATCTCGTTACACCAGGACACCAGGTCGCGGTGATCCGCCAGGAAGCGTTGCAGACGGTAGGAGTCGTTCAGACGAGACTTACGCTCCTCTCCCTGTTAGTGTTAAACAACACAACTTGGTTAGCAGATTCTTATCTGTTGACAGAAAAATACATTCCAAGGCAAGAAGACATTATTAAAAGTTATCATCAAATAGGAAAGAGAAGCGTTCCAGCCGGTAGGAATCGTTCAGATGAGACTTATGCTCCTCTCCCTGTTAAACAACCAATGACAACACAACTGGGTTAACAGATTCTACAGATAAAAAGGAATATTATGTTGACAGTAAACTACACTCCAAGACATTTTTTTGATATCCTACTAAAAGTTCCTGCAACTTGGAAAGAGTAGGTATCTTGATCCGATGTGACTTATGGACTTAACTGGTTTCAACAATGCAACTTGATTAGCACATTGTAGAGAAAAACATTCTGTTGACAGAAAAATACATTCCAAGGCAAGGAGATATTATTAGGACGTCTCACAAAAAGTTGTTAGCAAATTGGAAAGAGAAGTTATCTTGATCTAGTTCCACTAGTACTTATGTCCACTTCACAGAAGACTACATGTGCTTCCCAGCTGGTTTCAACAAGTAGGGTTGAGCTTAATGTACAGTATATATGATTATACAGGTTCAAAATACTGTTTAAAATTTGTTAACGTAAAAACATGCATGATATTCAAATTCTCCACATTGATACATAGAGTGTAAGATTTTCTTATTTAAACTACAAAGCCTACCTTGGTCTTGATTCTGTCCCAGGCAGCCAACACTTCATCCTTCTTGGTCCCAATGTCCTCTGCACTCTCTGGGTGGGCAGACTGTAGACGGTCTGCCTCTGCACTTAGGGTGGTAACCTACAGGGGGAGCCGCAGGCATTGTCACCACACTGAGAACTGATAGGACAAGGTTTTCCTACTTTTTGATGATCACAGGCAAGGTTTGGGACTAGGGCTTAATGCCAGCACTTTGAACAAGACAATTTATGTATATGAGTTGTCATTTAAATTGACAAGAGAATTGCTCATCAAATGATTGCAGCTTTTACCAGAGCAAAATTGAAAAATTGGAATATGCCAAATGATCATAAAACACAGTACTGGTAGTGGTGGTACATGTACGTATAGGTACTCTGTTAAATCAATCTTTTTGTCCAATCCTTTATAAAAATTAGTACTGCCAACTTGTGATTGCTTTTTTTAATTGCTACATCAAAATGTATGTCATTATGTAACATTAAGCTAAATCCCTTTCAAGCCTGAGTCCTTCATTTTTTCAATGTAACTTTGATACAGTAACACCAAATACCCTACAGCATACATGTACATGTACATGACAGAGATGCAAAATACATGAACAGTGACAACAGCAGACGACACTGTACAGGCCACATGCTGACAAAATGCACGATCATTGTACCACATCCAACTGGCAACACAAGTGTGGAGCGTTCCACCATACATGTAGCACCACATTCATCACACTGTAGCAAAATGCACATGGACTAAAGATCAAACCTAACATTCAGGACCTGATCCGTCTCAGAAACGGTATTCAAATTTCAATGTGAGTATTTACACATTTTTAACAGCTCAGTTATCGTAAATAACGACAAGAAGTCTTAGAGATTTGATGGCTGGTTTCTTAATGATGTGTACACTAGTGAAATGTAGAGGTCACTGAAGTTGATTGGATGCTTTGTTTGTATAAAAAACACTGTTTTTAATGACATTTATAATTCTAGGATTTTTACACTGCTTGAAACAGAATGCTGTGTATGTACATGTAAAATGTACAAAAATACTACTCCTGTTGTGAACAAATTTTGCTTTTTCTTACATTTAAACTAGCTGCATTTGGGTTTGTGCAAATGTAGCTCATAGAAAACAGCCTTGGTTCTAGTGCACAATGATAACAGTGGTGCAATTTGCTGTCAACAGTATAAGAAGGACCAGGTCTAAATGACAGGTCTATTTCTACACAGCAGCAGCAGCAGACCATGCTCAGGACTTACAGGGGCTGTGGGCAACCTGGGGAAAACACCACAACTTACCACAAATAAAAATAAAAGACTGTGTAATTGAGGAACAAAAATTACATCTTGTTACCTGACTTTTAAAAAACGGAGAAAACAAGTGGAGGTCAGTCACTTGATAATTATGACATAAAAACAAGGAAAAGACGACAGTTGAAAGAATAGGACAGGTTTGAGCAAAAGAACATGGGCAAGCAGTCACAGGTCGTTTCACAGACAGAGGTTTGAGCAGCAGTTGGACACTAGGGCATGTAATGAGGGGCGATGGGATATTTGTGCCTTACAATCTTTTTACTTGTCTGGAATAAGTGCATATATGACCGCCATTCTGTACCATTCTTAGCAATCAAAAGGAGTAATGGTAACTTCGTCTCGCAACGCTACGGAGTCTTTGCTTCAGAGTCTGAAATGACGTAGTTACAAACTGCCCAGAAGCAATCTGTCAATCTTTCTTGGGGATTTTACTTACACACAATGCGATGAGACTTACATGTAGGTCGCCCTGAAAGAACTTTAATTTGATCTAATCAGGTAACAGCACAAGGACCTGCCCAAGTCAACTCATTTCTCAGAGCTCAAAAACCTGCCAAATTTACCAAATTATTATACCTAACAAAACTGAGCAGGGTATGGTAGTGTAGAAGTGGAATTTTGCAAACAAGTCCTCTCCACCAATAATCCTTGAGTGTCAAACTGTTCAAATGCATGCAAAAATGCCCCTTCCCTTCTGCTCAAAACCAGAGCTTAGAGAGAGAAAACAGACAAGACAAAACAGAACTTTCAACAAAAAAGGAAAAGAGTGAAATATGTGGACTGCAGAGCAGAGGTAATAGAAAGAGGATTACAGATAACAAAAGAATTCATTCATTCTTTGTCCCTTTCCATGCTATATACTATACAATTTGTCCATTTACCAGTCTTCCAACCTTGAGTTTTAGAACTTTTCATTGCCTGCAGTCTCATATTTCAAATCATGAAAAAATCCTTGATGACATAAATTGTAAATCATAGCTAACCAAAAGATCCGGAGGCCAGTCAACAATTACTTTTTCAGTAGATTTACTAATGCACCACTTAAGATTCCCCTTCCTTTGATACGAAAAGTACCTTTAACTTATTGTTTCTAGATGACTGCTTTGCCATGGAATCTTGACTTTTCAGACAATAGACAATAATAAAAAAAACAATAAGATGCCCCTTGTCATCAGCCTCAAAATCCACTAAAAACGTAATTGTCACTTTGGCCTATTGTTCCTAAAACTTAAAGTTCAAAATGTAGAAGCAAACAAACATTTGATAAACTATAAAGATAAATCCAGTATGATTAATGCATGCATTCCAGCCCAGTGCAGTAAACAAGCATGCTGCAGTTGCTGTGAGTCAAACAAAAGTTACCAAATTCATTACAACGATTTAAAGTTACAATGTTCCCTTCAGCAAAATCACAACCTTTGTGTAATGATCAATTCTTAAGGCATTAACAAGAGCTTTTCTTCCTTTAATGACTAACATTGAGTAATGACCAAAAGAATACAGTGGAAATTCCACCAGCCAAAATTTCAAGGTCTAAGAAACTTGGAAGCTCTCTTTTGTTAGCAGTTATGTTAAATTTTGTACTGGAAAATAGCTTGGGTTGACTGATTCAGTGATTGAGCCCACAAGGTAATTATACTGTAAGTGTGCTGCACTGCAGAAATGTACAGTATACACTCCTGTGAGACTTTCTGAAATAACTTTAGAGCCTTTGATACAAAAGGAAAGAGCATTTCAGATACATGTATGCGCCACTTCAAAATTGTAATCTTTCCTTTTATTAAGTTTAACGCCTTGGTTTTTGTAGCAAAAATTAATTCATCTGTTGGATTCTGTTCCTCATAACAAACATTTTCAAAGATGTTGCACATTGCTGAAGGAAACATTGTCCTTTAACAGAGGTTTATAAAGACGAGCCATGCTTGGAGGAGTTACTGAAGAGTGGTACGAGACTCAGTACCCTAGCTGTTCCCTGCTGCAATACCAGACTCATCTGGGCACAAGAGAGGGAGAAATGGGTGATTCCAAGCATGTGGTGCCAACAGAGAAACCAACAAAATCAACCCTCACTTGCACTTGGTAAGGACTTACTTAGGCCCAGGAAATATAAAGCTGTGTTTCCAATCACTGCCCCGAAAAATTTGTCTGTGCGAAGGAATCCCGAACAAAGTACGAAGGAATTTTTCTTTCAGATTTTAGCATGTCCTAATCCAATTAATCACAGTTGACAACTGAAATGCGTCTTACCATAAAGCATACATACACTTGTACTATCATTTCATCCCTTAGATGTAAGAGTCATACTTCTATATTTTTTGCCAGCGGACGGCGCCCCCAAAAAAGACTACAGTTGGCAGGTTTCTGCTAGTGTCAGTTGGGTAAACAGAAACACAACACTTTTTCCTTGGCCTTACTCACATCACAGCTTTACAAAGTACAAGTGAGGCTATTTTGTTCCACACTGAAAGCAGGAACTCAAGATTGCTGAATGCACTTAGTGTGTATTTCCATTTGAGTATATGTAAAAACAATTGAAATTGAAACAAAACACTTGTGGGTAAGTGACAAAGGTAATGTCTACAATTAAGTGCACTTTGTCCAAGAAATGACTAATTCCAAGAGAGGTCCAACAAATTTTGTGTATCATCTGTATGATATTGTGGCAACATACATGTTGTGTATAATGGGGGAGAAGGATTTTACACATAGACACATAGACTTGGAGAAATAAGGGTCATCTTCCTGCAAGCTGTTCAGCACTCATTCAACAATCTTTAATGAACCTTATTGCTTGTAGATGTAGGTTGGAAGGACAAGGTTTACTTCTTGAGATGCAGGTGGAACATGGAGGAAAGTTACAAACACACCGGCTTCACACCATACATTAACAGGGCAATATGAAAATACTTTTCTTGTAAGATATTTCAGTTTTTCAAGTCAACAAAGATTTCAAATCTTGATAAATTTCAACACAACCAAAAAAACAAGCTTTCATTGAAGTAAAACATTTTGGGGTTAATGAAAGATAGGCCAAGTAGATTGCATTTCTAAGTATGGTGTGAAAATCACTTGGTGAGGATCCAGCTTTAGTTTACCACTGTGGATTTCAAAGGGTGACAAGTAGAAGCTGAAATAAAGCATGTTACAAGCAAGAAAATTCTAATACAAAAACACACTAAACACACTGCATGAAATGCATCTTATAGTTATACCTTAATGTCAAAAAATAATTTTTCATTTCTTTTTTATTTACCTAACCAGTTTTAAGCATGCCTGAGTATAAATTTAACTCTGCAGACAGAACTTGTAACAAACAAGCATTAGAATTCACTACACCATACTTTGCAATTACGAAGGCATTACAATTTTACAGTCAATACTTAACAGTACAATAACAAATATCTCCCTTGAAACTTCCTGTAAAAATGTCCCAGATTTGTCTACATTATACAATTGGAAAAAAGTAACTCCGTAGAATAACTCTTCAATCAGCGACTCTTGAAAACACGTAAACCATGTACCTCCGAATTTCCATGGTGTACTGAGCAGACACCAAAAATTTAGAGGTACATGGTTTAGGATTTAGAATCAGTGTTTTCATGAGTCACTGATTGAAGAATCATTCTACTAACTTACTTATACATGACTGATGAACCTTAAAAGTGGCACATTGATGATTTTCTTGGTTACTGTTACACTGCCATTACCCATCCAGTATCATGCACAAAAGCAGAGACGTAGTCCGTACCTTGTCCTCGAGAGCAGCGAGGTCGCGCTCCACCCCCTCGTGCTTACGCTGCAGCGCCTGCACCTCCGGCAGGTCCTTCCCGATATCCTCCGACGACAGCGTGCTGTCCTTCTCGTTGATCCAGGAAACGGTCTCATCAGCATCCCTGGGGAAAGATTCAAGAAATTTTTTAGCACTTTTTGACCATACAAGTATTTATCAATCAGTTCAGTTCATCCTCATATGAGGTGCCATTAACAATGTCTAACCATGCATCTCTATCTAGCATGGCGGCTAGCAGGTTGTAGTCCTTTAGACCGTCCTCCTCCTCCTCCAGAACTTTCTTGAGTGTCAGGTTAGGTCGTCCCCTTTTTCTCTTTGCGTCAGGTTCCCAGAGGAGAACTTTGATTATATTTATCAATAATATCACACAATGTTTGGTCCCCTCCCTGTTGAGTGTTATAGTCAATGAACAGTTACCTGATCTACTGCCATGGTTGAGTGCAAAAAATGGACTTTCCATGACAAATCAAGTGACAAAGCCTTCTAAATCTACAATGCTTTCAATATCTCTTGATTTCCTCAATTCAAATCTTTTTTTTTTCTTCATTGGACACTGTCTTTGCAAAGGATTGTTGTACGAGTGCCATGAAATTCAAAATAGGACAAAAGTGAAACAAATACATTAACACCAATGGTGAGTCAGACAGGGCTACCTGTTGAATCTCTGTATCTCTGCTGCCCCGAACAGTTTCTCCTGACGCTCCAGGGACAACTGCTTCAGCCGCTGCCAGGCTGCGTTCACCTCCTGTTACATGAGGACAATGGGAAAACCTCAGTAAAAACAGCAAGGTAGATTACGCAGACTATACACTTGAAAAATGAAATCTCACGTTTAACACTTTCCATGAAGACTACTGGACAGATGGCCACAAAATAATGGGTACATGTTTAGAGCAACAGAATGGGATTGGTTGGTTTGTTTGGTTTGGTTTGGTTTTGGTTCCCAACGTAATTACGTCACAATACAGCAGATTGAGTTTGGATTGCACTGTCTGTCTAGTTCATACATCACCGATAGTATTTGATTCATTCTGTACTGATGAAGACGACAGATTGTCGTCGAAACATTTACTGAAGAAGGTTGTGTTGCAAAGAAGTGTTTGTTCAGTTCGTACCTCTTGTTTGTTGCGGATCTGCTCTACCTCGGGATGTTCATCGTTGACCAGTGAGTCTGCGGTGTTGTTGACATCGTTGATCTTCTCCTCGTGAGCGGAGAGGTCCGTCTGGAACTCCTCAAACTGTTTCTGCAGGACTTCCACGTGCTCCAAGTCTCGCCCTGTCTCAACAGCACTGGCAAACGTCTCCTTATCCTTGATCCAGTAGTTCACCTGAAGGAACAGCAAAGAGTGGCATGTTTTAAGCACTTTCTTTCAAGTCACACACAAAACAACAGTCAGCTTAAATACATATTATCATTTTGAACAAAAAATAACTTTAGCATGAAAGTTCGTTACAGTTGGTACTCATACATAATTCTCTTACATAATGAGAAAAAAGTAACTGTTCTCCAACTCCAGAAATTTTAACATCTGAATTTTCAGCTAAATTTCTTGGTCTTCTCCAGCTATCTGGCCCGAGTACTGTAGACACAGAATTTTTTTCATTCATGACCCCTTCATCAAAATTCGTGTGAGTAAAATTTCAGCTGGAGAACAGTTTAATTTTTCTTGTAAAACTTTCTCAAGGCCATCACTGCTAATTAAAAACATTTTTAGGAAAGTAGTGACTGTGTCACAAAACTCTATTCTGGTAGGAAAAATTGATAGTCATTTTCATTGTTCCAGTGTTGAAAATCATACCAAAAATATGATAGCAATTGTGACAATCACATTGAAAAGATGATAAGTGTATGAATGACAAGTTGCTATGGAAACCGGAGCCCACCTCGTCACACAGCCGCAGGAACTGCACCAGCTTCATGGCCTGCATCAGTTTGACTCCCTTGTCCGCTAGCTTCATCATCAGCAGGTCCCACAGGCGATGTAACTCATCCAGGGTAGCCTGGGAAGGGGGGCAGTGGGTTAACATACTGTACAAACTTTGAATAAAGTATACCATTTACTTTATGCTATGATATATATAGAATACAACACGGTGTATTCCGTATCACTCGAGGTACCAGCCCGACCGCGGGAAGGATCCGACCCGCAGGAGGGCTGGGACCGAGGGTGATGCAGAATACACCGTATTGTATTTTATTTGTGTCTTACCAACCTGAGAAAACACATGTTTCGATGCAAAATGCACCGGAAGTTGAGAAAATGTTGTGTCCTCGAACAAAAGATTGTAATAACAGCAATTCTAACGTCCGAATCCGGTATTCGAATTTTCAACCGTGCCATATTCGGCCTGTTCGAAATAGTTCAACTTACTTGAATGAAACCTGTATGATATAATTTAGAACCCGTGTGATACAGAAAGTTATCGCACGGTCCGAAATACCTGTATTGAACATTTTCGCGGCCCAGGTATGACATAGATCAAATTGTCAGCAACTGCTACCTGAATCAGATAGATTCTGGTAATAGCATACATTTCACATTGACCGCAATTGGCTTGATACATGTATTAGAGATCATTTCTGTCTTACCTGGATGTCTTCTGAGCGGAAGTGGCTCTCCGAGATCATCTCCTGGCCGGTGGTATCCAGCACCATGATGGCGTTGCTGTTGGCCTGTACCTCTGCTTCAAACGCCTGGTGTTTCTGTAACTTACCCTACAGCAGAGGAAAAAAACATTCAGCTATACAAATACACACTGTTACATACAAAATACAGTGCAGGGAACAAGAACTAGGGGTTTTCTACAACTTTCAGTGGAATTTTCAGTTGATAACAAACATCTTTTTTTCTTCAAAATTTTTTCAAATAAATATCATGTAAAATAAATATCATGTAAAATATCTCGACTTCACAACATACTTTCTTCTTGATCTGTGAAACTGAATGATATTCTTAATAACTCCACTAAATTGTACGATGCAAGCAAACCAATTCTTTTGTCAAAGAAAATAATGTCATGTATGTACCTGAAGGTTGGTTGGGTCCTTGTAACTCTCCTCTGCTGCGATCTGTAGTTTCTCCACGATCCATTTCTCCAGTTCATCTGCATCCCGCTTGAAGTACTGAAATTACACAAGCAATTGTAAAGGTAAGAGACAGAACAGTTTAAAACTGAGCTTTACTGCACTGCACTAGTCAGGGCTCGAAATTCGTGGGTGCACCAAAAAATCTTTGGGTCACCACTTAAATTTGAATAGTAACCTAATAAAAAACTTAGTTACGATTATCAAATTCTTAAACACGTACCATGACAGACATTTTTATTATCTTTCTAACACTTAGATGTCAAGAATATGATGTATACTAGTATACTTTGATATCTTACATACATAAGCGCAAGAAAGTATTTGGGTGCACTCTGTGCACCCACAGAAAATAATTGGGTGCACAGCTCCAATTGTGGGTGCACCTGGGTGCACATGCACCCAGTATTTCGAGCCCTGACTAGTGTATGGTTCATTAGAGTAAGTCCAGTATAGCCTACCAAATCAAGAACGTTCATTAGGGAAATGCCAAAGTCTGAATAACGTCAGCTATAACTTATGTCTACTACCGTAATTGTAAGGGTTCAAAATAGTGTTCCTTTTCATTTGTTCAAATGTACTATTCTTCACCCTTCAAATGCACTATTCTTTACCCCTTACATTGGTAACTTAACAACCAAAATAGGCTGTACTTTAAAAAAACTGTCAATCAGTGGTTCCATCATTTTTCACTCCTGTGATCCTATGTGCAACAAGCCACACATCCTCGAGTACTGAAATATTATTATAGAAATGTTCACAGTGGTTTTATTTCCCGGTTTTCAAGGTGGCCGCTTCACCGCAAACTCATAGCAGCATCAAAATCATCAAGAACATTTTTCCATTACAGTATCTGACTACAGTATTATGGCGCTAGCACAAACTCAAAACCACTGTGAACACATCATTTTCCCATCATTTTTCAGGGCTGAAACAGGACACACTGCATTTTCTTCCTAGGCTTAACTGCATTTATGTCATACTCATCCCACTCACCAAGTATCGTCTGGAGTCCTGGAGTCTCTGCCGACGGAAAGCGACGGCATCCTTGAACTGGCTGTACCGGCCGAGCACCTCGTCACGTCGAGCCTGGATGTCCTCGACCGTCTCGAGGACCTTGGGTCCCTGACTTTGTACGTCGGTCATCTGGGAGGTCAGAGGTCAAAGTTCAGGTTACAACCTTACAGTGAACATACTTGCTATGTATTAAAAGTTTAACTGTACTTACCAACATTTTGTACAAAGTTAGACAGTAAGTTCTTTTCAAATGAAACCAAATCCAAACATGAGTCTAAAATTAACACTCGACTGAGTTGACAATAAGCAAAATTGCCCCACAGTTTGTAATTATCTCTTCATCCTGAATCAAAGCATCTTTTTTGCCTTGCCTGAAGGTTTAAAATTCTAACACACCGGTAGCATAGAACTTTCATAAGGCCATGAAACGGCTTTTGCAACTTGGCAAAGAAGATTTCTGAGATATGATTTACTTTGAGACTTACATATGCCTTGAGTACTTTTAATAAGATTTACTTTGATTTTCAAAGTTATTCACTAAAATCATAAAGTAAAAGCGCTTTTATGTTTTGTTATCAAGGAAGCCTTCTTCCTTATCTCAATGCACCATATTTTCCCCAGATTGCACTGCAATTTCCTGCATAGCCATACCATCAAGTTGAATAAACCACATGCACAAAGCCCGCCCTCATGGCATAGCTTGACAACAACCCATTTCTATTTCTAACTGGAACTCTACGTAAGAATATTATATTCCATACAAGGTGCATTCTTCACAATCTCTTCCACACATCTGTGCAAGAAAAGCCTCCAACTTCTATTACTATAATTCCCATAAAGCAGATTAGTACTTTAAGTTCTGTAAATTGGAGGAAAATTGAAACTGCCCCCCAGAGGGCAGTATTTGTATACCTGCCAACTTTTACATTAGGGATTGATGTCAGTCAGTCTGGGACCTGTGCCAAAAGATCTGATTGAAATTCACCTGGGAATTACTTTCAGCGACCCCAGGGGCCTACATGGGGGTCGAAAGGTGCATTTACCTGGTATGAACATAAGTCTAACCAACTTTTGCAGCTTTCAAGTTTCACAATATTCTACAACATAAAAAAAAAAATAGGGAGGCTGTTAACTATTTCTTATCTTAGACTATAACTAACAGATATTTGAACTGCCAACATTTTGGCTATAAATGTACTTTCCCCATGACGGTAATGACAAACTACATATACACGTACTAGAAGGCTTGCAGGTAAAATATTACTTCGCTGCGTCTTGAAAAACATTTTGATAAATCTACACAGGGAAAAGGCAAAGCCTGAGATATGTCCAAAAAGATAAGACATCCAGGCGGAACATTTATCTTATCCATGAATCTTCACTTATGTGTATTCCCTTCAGTTATTTCACTGATCGGTTAATACATGTGAGTGAAGTTTAAAGAACCAAGAAAGTACATGAATTCTCTCATGGTCAGACCTTTCAGATAGCATCCATTATCTTAAACCCTTGAATGTGAGTGAGGGTGAAACATATTCTTCTCTCATGTACATTACATTCTTATCATTCACAACGGTCAGATTGTCCAAATCTATGATTTTTTCCCTTGCACTCAAGTCCTAGCTCTACTTGACTAGCCCTTAAAATACGTCAATGTAGCACTTTAAAGCTACACCTTTTCAAGCTAATGTATTCACCTTCACAGATATTTTTCCAAAGCTTACACAAAACCCTTCCACCAAAATCCCCATCCACACATCAGTATTCACTACAGACTTTTCTCTGTTGGGCCATGTCCAAATCAAATCTGACTTGCCATGACTTTTCCCAGGGGCTAGGCTATGACTCTTCCCCTGGGCATGTCTATGCCATATGAGAGAACCCAGGGTTATAACTCAGGGGTAAGACATGGACTGCTAATGGCACAGTGACGCACACAGTCTTGGCACCCTTGGAGTATTTATTGATCACAACTTTGCAGCCAACACGAAGTCAAATCACAAGGGTGTTTCTGGACTCCCACATACACTCAGCTTATTGCAAATGCCATAATAAAACATAAAGTTTCTGAACATAACAACATGCAAATACAATGCTTTTTTTCAAGCACAATTAATTATAACAAAGGTTCAAACAAAAAATAACATTAAACAACAGAATATCCAAATTGCCTGACTATAAAACTTGACAGTCATTTTTCAAAATGAATATGATATCCAATTTATCTGTATGAACTCCATGTAGTGGAAAGTATCATATAGCATTAACTCTCATACTCATAGACATTACAGCAAAATTTCTTAATCAGGATGCCCAATTTTCATAGATTTTCTTGAATTCTGTACTATAAAGTCGCACCGCTCCTTTGAAATGCCCTCATACATGTGTTATGTGCCTCTATACCCTAGAAAAACCCTGCAGTGTTCCCCTAAACTGCAATCAATCACGCGGGTTTAGATATGCCATTGACATTTCTGTACTTTTACAGGGTAGGTCAAGTCGTGAAGGTTAACGCCATTGGCTGGAATATAAAATACTGCATGCTGCATTTAACATCATTCCAGGAAAGGGGTAAAAATGCGGAAACCACATCATTTCTACAGAATGTATACTTCAAAATCATTAAGCTCCATTCGTTTTTAAACTTTTAAGTCAGGACCTGAAATATCCGACTGCAGCCTGGAAGCTGAGTTGAAAAAGATCAATCTGAACAACAAACACGTGCATGTGACATGAAGATGAACATTTCCAGACTAAATCGTAAATTCTCAGAAATCAAAACTAGAATATTTGTATTCTAGTCCTGTAGAACTAGAAAATGTGACCAGGCAAGCGTTATCAAGATACACGACATCTGTAATAGGTATCTGAAACAGATACGCACGCTGCCATTACTTTCCAATAAAGAAGTGGGACAGTCCTATAACACCAATTCCAGCAAGGTGACATTTTTACACCAGGGATCATAACATCTATAATACATCAATAAAATATCCAACATGCAATCTTAACTTTCATTAATCCATGTTCAAAATATGTGACAGTAATTTTAACACACTAGTATATCAGTGCCATGCTTCGATGGGTGAGACAGTATTTTAAATACCAGTCTTGTATTCAGCACCAGGGCCAGACACTGCCATCTAGAGTTACTTACAGAGACACGGTCTGCGTTGTTCTTAACTGGGCATGATGAACCATACAGTGCTACAAGGTAATGTGTGGTACCAGTCATAGCCATAATGGTAACATACATGTGCTGATCCATGACATGTAATTCACAATTATTGCAGCTCATTTTTTGTAACAAAAAAAAAATGATTTCTAATCTTAGAATCAGGCATAATAATTTCTCGTTTCCACAATTCTGTTCATGTCGGTTGATCACAAACGAAATTAGGTTTTTATTGATTAAGTATCTTGATAAATCAAAAGAACAAACCAAGCCGATATGAATGCCTACAGCTATACAACACATCACACATACACCAAGACATCTTAACCAAGACATCTTACATGTGGTGAGGAGGTGCCAGAGGAAGGAGACAAATCCTTGGTAGGAGAGATAGATGACAAGGATCAGACAGATGGCGAGAAGAAACAGGTCAGGATGGTCCTCCAGGAAGGGGCACCCATGTACCATCAGTGCCGGCTTCACCAGGGATACAGCTGTGCAACCTGGAGTCCCTGACGCAAGGCGTCTCGCCGCTCACCACAGTAAATGAAGGCAATCAATTCACGTAGATTGAACCGGCACAACGCGGTAATATGGACCAACACCCCTGCTGCACGTGTGTGAAAATCCTCTCCATGATTTGATGACGAAAATTGCTGTCTGCTTCACCTGTGTGACAAGGCCAACACACCCATGCAGGTACCAAATCCTTCACGAGTTCAGGCTTCAAGCTTGCCTAAGTAACTGGCCCCTTGCTTCTCTGCTTACAGCTTGCCAGCCAGCACGACTCTTAGCTAATGTTCCAGAATATACTATGGCTTGGAGGCTTGTTGACTTGGAAATAATCTTGCCCCTTTTATGATGAAAGCATCGCTTCTAGTTTGTCGCAAAACCAAGAGTATTACTCCATTAGAAATTTACAGCGTCAAATATAACACTGTTGTATACTTCACTGCAAACACACGAGTCTTGGAGAGGCAGTTTTGTCTCAGGTGCGCTCTTAGATTAGTACCAGCCAACCTTGGGTCTTCCAGACTTCATTTCCTCCCAAACCTCTTGAACCTTGAAGAAGCCACCTGGCCACCCCCGTCTGAAGATGGACCGGTCCACAGATCCCATCTACTATTAACAAGCTATCAGGTGCATATATTCCCATGGCAACAGAGTGCATAAATCTCTTTACGGTCGCTGCATTGTGAGTGCTCTCGGCGTGAAGCACACAATCTCAGTGTACCAAAGGCTGCTTCCCAGCGATACAATTCGCAAGGCACCAGTAAAATAGCCATATAAGATAAAATCCACGCCATGGTGTGAATGGAAAAGTTTTACTTCTTCTTTTTACCCATTAAATATGTTTGATGGCTGGACAGGAGGTAGCACAAAGTGTGATTGGAAGTGAAAAGCTTGGCAAAGATGTATTTATACCTGACTGGTACAGGTGGACTGCCTCACACGCATAAAGAAAGGCATGATTCATACATACATAGAGATCAAATGCAATGTATTATACCAATTTCACCACAAGTGTTTCAGCTTGTGATTCTAGGTACAACAATGTTCTGCATTTAATTTGCAAAGAATTATTCTATGAACGCTCTTGGATTGGAGGGTGGCATTAGAAGCATGTAAACGCCACAGCTGCAACGTTCCAAGAATTTCCAGAATTTTCTTTCACTGGAAAATTGCAAGTTCCTCAGCTGAATATGAATGCTACACTGAGTCACGCTGCAGGGACACCAGTCAAATTTTCGATTCTGTATAACAATGTTTTCTTTATACTATAGTATAGTTACACCATTTTTTCTGCTTTTAAATAAACTGAGCTTTCTTTTTTGGTTGATCAATTTTTATTGAAGTAGTGCATACAGTTATTTCCTCAACGACTGGGGATTTTTTATTGTATATAAAGCTAACGCAAGTACTTGCTTGTCTGTGATATATGAATGTAATACAAGGTGAAAGTACGGTAATATCCAAACTTTTCGATTTTGGTTTTGCACTGCTAGTTTCGGTGCATATACCTGTTATAAGCCATTATGAATATGACGTGCATTTCATCAGTATTCTAGCCCTAAACTCTGATATTGGCACATACTGTGCTGACGTCAGTTCTCATGTGTATCTATGTCTGCCTGGGGATGTAACTGGATGGGTTTTAAAGCCTACGCCCGAGCTTCACATCAATCATAGCTCAAGACATCATTTCCTCAGGCTTAAGGAAATGGGTATCGCGCTACTTTTCATGTGTATATACCGACATGCTTCTCAATCTTTGTCATATACATTTTGTACACGTGTATCCTTATTCCAAAAGGCAGTGATTTTGAGACAACCATGCGCCCCAGAAATGGTAGGCCATTACATATTGTTTGTTTTTACAAAATGTTAAACTAAAAATGTTGATTTTTCATATACTTGTTGATTTATTTGTATCCACTTCTTTCTTTACATGTAACAGTAGTTGTAAAACTAAAAGACCTTCTTGCAGCATATTACTTTTCAACAAAGATTATAAATTTCTTGGTGGCACATCTGATGCCAAAGCTCTGCAATATTATACATAGTCTGTGGTATAGAATTAACCACAAGATTGATCTTATTCTAGTTTCTCTACAGGCGATATAAATTTTTATGATTCTTTTGTCACACATATAAATTACATGCATATTAATTGGAGACAATCTGTATGTTCCAATCAGCCTTCCTATTCAGAATCAGACTAATCAACACCGTACGTCACAGAACACTGCAATGACGCACGTCCTCAATATGACGACCGCCCGAACAATCCTGCCAATGAGAATGAATTCCTGTTGAAAGTGGCTCCCTAAACAGACCGTTCAGTCAAAATACACGTACCTTCTAGCCATGTCATTGATTTTGGTCTAATGCACTTCAAATGGGGGCCTGCCCTACTCTGGGTTTTGTATATTCTGCAAACGTCAGGAACAAACAAATCTTTTTTTTTCAAACAGCTCAACTTTGAAGTTGCCATAGCTACACACTTAACATTCATTATTAATCTTATTGGCAGTAGTCTAATTTTCAGCTAAATGCTGGGGAACAGTGGCATACACTAATATTTAGTATATAATATATCATCATTATGCATGACAATCGTACTATTAATTTTCCCTCTCTTTCTATCATGTACATTTGCACATGGACAAAGCATTTTTTTTAAACCAACAAAGACAAATGGAGAGCACTTGAACTTGAAGTCAATCAAATAGTTCTGTTGTACTAAATCAATTCAGCAAATATGTACTTAGTAACTTAGTAACTCAATAAGTACATGTACATAATAGGTACCCTGGATAATGTTGGTAGTGTTGGCAAAGATGGAATTTGGGGTGAAAAAAATGACCCCAAAACAGGCCCTGCAGAAACAGCTGTGAAAATACTGCACTACCCAAGTATGGCCCCACTGACCAATACTGGTAGGACTGGGCTGGGTTCTATCGGACAGCATTCATCACATCTGACTGTCCTGCATACAGACGTGTGTGCAGCATGCTAATGTTTAACATTACACTCAGTCTGGTAATTACAACTTTGTACCTACTATTGGTGCCAAACTACTATTGGTTTCTATGAAGCCTTTCTATTCTAATGGGTCAAAATGTATTTTTTTATGTGAAAAATTTTGATGTAGACAACATGACAGATTTTTGGAAGGAATATCTTTACATATCATGTACAAAATCTTGACGTACAAATATAAATTTGTCTACAAAAGGCCCCCTTAGTTGTGTAAACAGTCCACATTGCACCACACCCCATACATACTGCATCCTGTATGTACTACTGTATGTGGGTGTGTCCCTGAACAGTCCAACTGAACTACAACAGTACATTCCCCTATCACCAAGTCAGTGTATAGGAATGGCACAAAGACAAAGACATAACAGTGTAAACGTAATTGACCAGTGCTCATTCCTAGTTTACAGACAGACAAAAGTCAATGTTTCAGACATGATTTTATGTTCTCAGACAAGGATTATGTTGAGACTATTGCCTAGTATTGGTGCATGTATTACATGTAATTGTAAAAACTCAAGATGGAATTCTCTTTTCTATAGTAGCAAGAGCTAAGATGCAACATGAGTGGTTAAGGCATGACCGTGACAAACCCACACATTGACACATACCTCCAAAGCTTATACTGTTCAGATTCAGATGCAGTCCTTCAATACTTATACACACTGTACTATCGTACATCAACAGTTAACTCTGTTCACAGAAGCTTCTCTAGTGCTGAGTCCTTTGTACTGATATATATAATGTATGCCTTTTAATTTTATGAGTAATATTTTCACTATTATTATGAGTAATATTACCACACAGATATATCCATTTTAACCTTGTACACGTAAGACTATAGATATGAAGTTTCAATTGATAACAAAACTGACAAACTTCACAAAGATTTCATCACAACACTAAATAGCTGCATCATTTGCAGGAAATTTCCACAAAACTGGCACTAATAAGTAATATATAGTACAGACATGCCAACTATGCCTAAGTACAGAGGCATTAAAAATGCTTTATTGGCATTCCTTTCTTAGAAGTAAATATCGCAAAAATCTTGAGCCCATTCTAGAGAAATATTTCCCTCGACACACACCCCTGTGTGAACCTCTCACTACATCACCAGTTTGTGACTGTCTGGAGATCTAATTTGGGACCAGGGGTGGACCACTGACGACCGACATGACTCGCATACAAAACATGCATGAGGAATGCAACTCTGGAAAAAATGTCATATTACACACTTAACCAATCCCTTGATCAGTCAAATCTTTGGTTAAGATAAATAAGGAGACAATATTGTACGTCAGGAATATACTTAGAGTTGAGAAAATGTGTATATAGGGCAGATATAAAAGGCAGACGTGGAAATGACCCAGTAGCTAATTTTATCCCTCCCTTGGGACTGCAATAACAAGCCCAACCGCTAGGAGTGCCCTTGTTCATCCCGACATTGAAAGTGAACCGTTATATCTCATGTTTTCTACGATAATTCGCCGTTCATTGGCCATCTAAACTATATCCTGCACTTTTATGATAGCTCAACGTTCCTATGATCATACAGACGGCATAACTATGTACTGTTGAGTCACAATTTGTGATTAATTCCGTTGCAGACTTGGCGCTATTTGCCCTCGAGTGGGTGGGTGGGTACCCAAAATCGATCCCGCTACCTCCACACATTTCCACAATTTTCTAAAAATTACCTCATTTACGCACATCGTCTCGATTTTAGGGGCAACTACCAAGAGTTTACGATATCTAGAACAGTACCAAACGATCAGCGTACCTTGAAATACGATGTTTTTGGCGGGAGTGCAGCGCCAAACCCCGCTGAACAGTAGACTCCTCTCTTGTACTTCTCTATGCTAATGACAAAATGGCGGAAGTGGCTCTTCCTTTCAGCGGAGCTATCCCCTTTCAAAAGAAATTGAATTCAAATAGTTTATATCACTAGGCTTAAAATGATTCTTTAAAATCTTTCAAAGATGATAACTTATATGTTTTATATATGTCAGTGGTAAATTGTTGGCTAAATTAAATTCTAAGTGAAAAGAGAGTTAAAATTTGTATTTGACAGGGGAGCACGCAGTAGATAGAACAGCAAAGTACTTCAGCTGACCCTATCGGAAACACTCCAGGAATGTAAACAATGTGACCCGGAAGTAAACTCCCAAACACATGGTCTTCTGTCTCATTGTGTCAGCTGAGTGGAACTGTTGTATCGGTAAGGGTGAGTTGGGGGACTTCCTAGGGCGTTTTGAGTCTTTAGTTGTATGTCTTACAACCCTTATAGATATTGCAAAACAGACTTGTAATCATAGGCCTGTCTAATGTTGTCAAAATCGGACTGAAGAAAAAGTGAAGTTACCAGAACTTGTCAGAAGAGCATTTTGAAACCAAGGAGGTTGAAAATCCCTCTTTTCTTTTCAAACTCCTTGATGAAACCAAGGAGGAGGTTAAAAAAAATGAACCTTCTTGGTGAAAGCAAGGATTTTATTTGATGAAATCTCCTTCACGGTCCTTGGTGAAACTGAGCTCTGTGGCTCAAGGCTGGGCCCGGCCTAAAATTTCATCAGTCCACAACCATGATGTATCAAGGAGCTAGTAGGAGGTGCTACTAGAGATATAAGGATTGATAGCAGGTTGATAGATGAATACTAGAAATTTTAAGATGCCCAGTTGTCTGGCTACCAGGGGAACACTATTCAGCAACCAGGACATACTTAGTCAGTAGGTGCCAAATTATATGCAACTTGGGTGACAGGAGGGAGGCAATTTAGTGGGATATTTTTTGTTTCCACGGACGATTGGAGCTTCATCATCATCATCATCTTCATCATCATCTTCTTCATCATCATCATTTTCTTTATCATCGTCATCTTCATCATCAGCTAAATCTGTCTAATTGTGTGCCAAAAAACACACTACAAGTACGGATTCGGGAGACCAAACTTTTATATGTCAAACCAGATAGATCCACTTCACAGAACTGCCCAGCACGCATGCATGTACACTGGGATAATCCATTACTTGAGCTAATGCTACCATGCTACACACAATGTGACATTGACTTCCGCCAAGAACCGTTTATTTTTTAAACATTTTACATTGTCATAATCATCATCAAAAGCAACCTCTAAATTGTCTTCTGTGACTGAGACATACATTATTGTTTTTTTTCTTTCCCATAGAATATGGCCACTGCCGATAAAATTGATCAAGAAGTTGGAAAGGTGTTAGCAAAAGCATGCATCACCAAGGATATGCTGGAACAGGACCCCTGTCACTTGCCAAGGCTGAAACCTACTGATTTCACGAAAGGCCTGGTTGTGGAGCTGCGTAAAGCACACGGTGTCTCTTCTATGCACCTGGCTATGCAGCTGAAGTACCTTGCACCATTGGAATTAGTAGCCGACATTGAAAAGTGCAATGAAAAATCACTTCAGAACAAAGCAAACTCTGTTTGGGAGGAGTATCAAAAGCTGAGCAAAAATGCTAAGAAACATGTTATGTCAGACTTCTTGAAAGCAGAGTTTCAACTTCCAAAGCCAAGGTCTGCAACAAAAGCCTGCAAGTTATGCAAGAGAAAGTTTGATGAGGAAGAGCAGAGGTAAAAATTTACATGTAATTGTAAATGCATAGAGTGGACTGGTTCCAGGAGGTAGTAAACCTGAGATGATAATGAAGAAAGCAGTCTTAGCTGGCCCTTTTTTCAGGGTTCAGTCCAACACTGGAGCCATACCGAATACCATGGGTTTGGCCCAGAGTTTAGCCCAGCACTTAAAATTTATCGTCCCTCCCTCGTACATAAAAAATAATCATTCAATCCAGGCTCCACCATCCACAGCACGAAAACAACTATTTAAGCAAAGTTTCAGAGATACGTATAAAAACCTTTAAAGGCGGAGAAATATTTCAGAAGATTTTAAGATCTATTAAAGGCATCAGAAACATACATCTGGCCTTTACGTAAGATTTCAGCGTTTGTAAATGTAACTTAATCTGTCGTGTTTCTTTACGTGAATTTTACATGTATTTTAGTATGCCGAAAAGACAACTTACATGTCTCAAAAGTTATAAAAAATCATCCGTTTTACTGTTTTACCACTGTGGTAATATTTCAAGTTTTTAAATATAAAAATGACAAATACCGTTTCTCTAGATCTGTTTACCAAACTTACCTCGGCTATGTCAAATATAATAAGCCTTTGTCTGGCGTTTGATAAAGCATTGCGTCATCTGTTCTAAAACAGTGGCAAGATTTACTGTCAAAACTGACAATTGCGTTTTCCGGGACAAAATGTTATGTTAATACCTCAGAAAAGTCAAATACAATATTCTTCTATGTTGTTTGTTCCGAAGGCATATGACGTATTCGATCTTTCTGTGCGCAATTTTTGATTCGAACAGGGAATACCTCTTACGTTTAGCTTATATGCGTTCCCTTACGTTACATGAAATGCTGCGTTTTTCTGTTGAATATACGGCATCTGTAATCTATTTCAAACCGCCGTTTACGCAAAGAAGGGGGGGCTTCCCCGGTTTAGCTTATATGTTGCCAAGAGGTATATGAAATGTTGCGTATTTCTGTTAAACACACGACATGTTTAATCTTTGAATCCCCTCAGTTTAAGCAAACAAGGGAAACCTCCCCCGTTTAGCTTATATGTTGCCAAAACTGTACATGAAATGTTGCTTATTTCTGTTAAACATACGACATGTTTAATCTTTGAATCCGCGCAGTTTAAACGAACTAGGGGAGACCTCCCCCCTTTAACTTATATGTTGCCAAAACGTTTATGAAATGTTGCGTATTTCTGTTGAACATACGACATGTTTAATCTTTGAATCCGCGCAGTTTAAGCGAACTAGGGGAGACCTCCCCCGTTTAGCTTATATGTTGCCAAAACGTACATGAAATGTTGCGTATTTCTGTTGAACATACGACATGTTTAATCTTTGAATCCGCGCAGTTTAAACGAACTAGGGGAGACCTCCCCCGTTTAGCTTATATGTTGTCAAGACGTATATGAAATGTTGGGTATTTCTGTTGAACATACGACATATTTAATCTTTGAATCCGCGCACTTTTAAGCGAACACGGGGAGACCTCCCCCGTTTAGCTTATATGTTGCCAAAACGTATATAAAATTTTGCGTATTTCTGTTGAACATACGACATGTTTAATCTTTGAATCCGCGCAGTTTAAGCGAACTAGGTGAGACCTCCCCCCTTTAGCTTAATATATGCTGTCAAAACGTATATGAAATGTTGCGTATTTCTGTTGAACATACGACATGTTTAATCTTTGAATCCGCGCAGTTTAAGCGAACTAGGGGAGACCTCCCCCGTTTAGCTTATATGTTGCCAAAACGTACATGAAATGTTGCGTATTTCTGTTGAACATACGACATGTTTAATCTTTGAATCCGCGCAGTTTAATCGAACTAGGGGAGAACTCCCCCGTTTAACTTATATGTTGTCAAGACGTATATGAAATGTTGCGTATTTCTGTTGAACATACGACATTTTTTTAATCTTTGAATCCGCACAGTTTAAGCGAACACGGGGAGACCTCTTCCGTTTAGCTTATATGTTGCCAAAACGTATATAAAATTTTGCGTATTTCTGTTGAACATACGACATGTTTAATCTTTGAATCCGCGCAGTTTAAGCGAACTAGGGGAGACCTCCCCCGTTTAGCTTATATGTTGCCAAAACGTACATGAAATGTTGCGTATTTCTGTTGAACATACGACATCTTTGAATCCGCGTAGTTTAAGCGAACTATGGGAGACCTCTCCCGTTTAGCTTATATGTTGCCAAAACTGTACATGAAATGTTGCGTATTTCTGTTGAACATACGACATGTTTAATCTTTGAATCCGCGCAGTTTAAACGAACTAGGGGAGACCTCCCCCGTTTAACTTATATGTTGTCAAGACGTATATGAAATGTTGGGTATTTCTGTTGAACATACGACATGTTTAATCTTTGAATCCGCGCAGTTTAAGCGAACTAGGGGAGACCTCCCCCGTTTAGCTTATATGTTGCCAAAACGTACATGAAATGTTGCGTATTTCTGTTGAACATACGACATGTTTAATCTTTGAATCCGCGCAGTTTAAACGAACTAGGGGAGACCTCCCCCGTTTAGCTTATATGTTGCCAAAACGTACATGAAATGTTGCGTATTTCTGTTGAACATACGACATGTTTAATCTTTGAATCCGCGCAGTTTCAGCGAACACGGGGAGACCTCCCCCCTTTAGCTTATATGTTGCCAAAACGCACATGAAATGTTGCGTATTTCTGTTGAACATACGACATGTTTAATCTTTGAATCTGCGCAGTTTAAGCGAACACGGGGAGACCTCCCCCGTTAAAAGCTCCTTGGTTTAGCTTATACTTTTGTGTGGTGAGTGGTGTTTAATCATGATATTTTTCTTACTATCAAACGGCGAGCATTTCTTACTACAAGTAAATGTACGAATGATTTCTTTATCTACAAGCAAGCGTCAAGAAAGAACAGTCTGGACACACAGGCAGTGTCTTCCCGTGTTGCTTGTGTTTGTTTTGGTTATTGTGATATGCGTGGGCAGGCTAGATGTAAATTTATTCAGCGTTAGTTCGTACGCGCATACCGCATGGGGCGCGCCTCCGTCTGTGGCCGGCATACTATACATACACAGCGGCTGTGTCATGTGATAGGATGTATCCAATGGTAGAAAAGAGTGGGGGGTTCAAATCTACCATACCACAAGGAGCGGTTATTTTCCAGGCGCTCATTTGAAAAGTAGTATTGAAGAAAGTTTGGACCTGTTCTAAACCGCAAGTTGTGGCCGTGACACTGCTGTTTCCGCCTATGTGACCCCCGGTGACGGAATTTGACACAAAGATAGTAGGTGGCTATCATTCTGTACAAGTTGATGTTGTTGGAAATCGACACAGATTGGGAAATCACGACCATTGTACCATCCGGATTAATAGAAGCCGAGACTGCAAGCTGAACATGTTTCGCGTCCAAATAATCCAAGAGTCCAAGACCATCCAACAACACGAGTCATATCGGCCACTACTCTAGATCTTATCGGATTCTTATTCCTGTGGTGGCCAGATGGAACTGTGTGCTCTTTTTAACTTACGACGTGACGCTTCGCCCGACACTGGAAATGGGACTGTGGACTTAGATGCTGCACGGAATTGCACAGCCGTTGTGATTGCTTCAACTGCCGACTACATCAGAATGATAGGCCACAAATACCTAGTAGGCTGTAGGTTTTTTTTTTACTTTTCCGTGTAATGTTTTCTCGTAATTCAATAAAATTTCAAAGTTTCATCCATTGTATTTTCTTGCTTTAAAACGTGCTTATGATTAACTTTATCCCGCTAAAATGACACTTATCCACACCTTATAATCACCTTAATGCACACGTATATGAGACGTAGAAAGGGAACTTTAAACATGTCTTAAGGGTGTTTTAGTACGTATTTATGACAACTTTTAGCTGCTAAAAGGACAAATATAGACACATTAAAATCCTCTTAATGCGCATGTATATGAGACGTAAAGAGGCTTCAGAGAAGATAAAAGGGAACTTTAAACATGTATTAAGGGTGTTTTTATAAGTGTTTATGACAACTTTAAGCTGCTAAAAGGCAACAATACACATCTTATAAACATCTTAATGCACACGTATATGAGACGTAAAACGACTTACGAGGAAATAAACGTGAACTTTAAACATGCCTTAAGGGTGTTTTAATAAGCGTTTATGACAACTTTAAGCTGCTAGAAGGGCACCAATACACAAATTATAAACATCTTAATGCACACGTATATGACAAGTATAAAGGCTTCAGAAGAAATAAACGTGAACTTTAAACATGTATTAAGGGCGTTTTAATAATCATTTACGAAATATTTCAGGTACTGAAAGGCAACTTAAAATACCGGAAAATACGGATCTATAAGCACCTAATGATCATCTTTACGCACACGTAAATGAGCCGTAACGATGTTTAAAGTTTTATGAAACTTAATATTTAATTGCAATTTAAATGAGTTTTGATAAACATTTACAACATCTTTAAGCTGCTGAAAGGCAACTTAAAAAAACGGAAAATACGGACCTATCCGCACCTATAAGCCACCTAATGATCATCTTTACGCACACGTAAATAAGCCGTAACGATGCTTAAAGTTTTATAAACGTAATATTTAAATGCAATTTAAATGATTTTTAGTAATTATTTACAACAACTTTAAGCTGCCGAAAGGCAACTTAAAAAAACGGAAAATACGGACCTATCAGCACCTACGTAAAGACTACGTAACGCCAATCTTTACGTACTCGTATAAGAGATGTATAGATCCGTAAAGAAGGAAAATACGTCAACGTTAAGCATCATTTAAGCATGCTTAAATTCCGTTTTTCGTGCCGTGATCTGTGTGATCCTGTACTCCAACACCTACTGATCAACGTTCCCCTCGTAAGAATATATGCCAGTCTTGAGCCATTCGGTCATTTTCAAGTACAAACATAATAACTCATGATTGAAATCATTTTTATTTGTTTGTCTATTTTCAGAGAGTCAGAAAC
Organism: Branchiostoma floridae; assembly: GCF_000003815.2. NCBI lineage: Eukaryota > Metazoa > Chordata > Leptocardii > Amphioxiformes > Branchiostomatidae > Branchiostoma > Branchiostoma floridae. The sequence goes on along the minus strand of NC_049986.1, from coordinate 17,599,937 downwards.
CAACATGGCTGAAAAGAGAAGGGCAGATGATGCAGAACCTATCACAGCACAGGAGCCCAAAAAGGCTAAGAGTGATGGCACGACACAAGACGACCCACACTGGGCTACGCCTCTCTCCAGTTTCCAAGACTTCGAAATGATAAAAATCTTGAACGACCACCCCAAGAATAAGAGTGTGTTCGTCCATGGAAAGTTCAAGGGTCACGAGGAAGAAGCTGTGGTGATCTTGGAGAAGACGCCCTTCAGTGAGGAGACCCTACCAATCGCTCTGTCAGGGGAGACAAAGCTAAAAGTGGGTCTTAAGAACGACATCTATGGGAACTATCATGGAACCCCTCCTGCCCAAGTCAATGGTATGTTCCATTGGTATTCTCTAAATGTAGGGGCTTGCAAATAAAAAGCCCCTATAGTATCCAATAGCCTTTTTAGAACTAAAATGTACTTATTAGTGTACTACCCTGACTTCTTAGTCAGATCTAAGAAAGCATAGCATATCTTAATGTTTTCTTTTTATTGTGAGTCCTAGACAGTAAAGGATACTCCTTCCAAACTACCTCATTGATGCTTTGATGAAGGTTAGACATCCAGGTCAGCATAATTTTTTTATGTTGTTTTTAGATGAATGCATCTCTGCAACTGAATGAGAAATGGACATTACTTCTGGATGTTTCAAGTTACGTTTATCCACTGGAGGAGGGTAAAGGATGATGTGAGGCTTTATCAATGAAACTTCAAGGGCACTAGCCTTCCTGGACTTCTTAACATATCAATATACATACTACTTCAAAGATCCAAAAGTGGTCTCCATTTTTCATTGAGTGGCAGAGATGAATTTGCTAAAAATCCTCCATGACTCTCCCACAGGTATTAAGGTGTCTGTCGTGTATCCGGCTACTCACAAACACCTGGTGAAGTACAGTCAGCAGGAGACGTACCTGGTTCAGGAGACGGAAGACGACTACAAGAAGATCACTCTGCCGTTCTTAGAGGCGGAGGCATTCAGGATACAGGTAGTGTAATTAAGTGCTTTTTCTTAGGCATTGGGGGAACCAAATCATATATATCCATGACCATCCTTTGCTTATACATGTATGTAAGGTTCTTTTGAATAAGTTTTTTACAAGACTTTATGATTCCATGTTATAGAAGATGTTTGTACTATTTTATGGTTTTGATGCAACTTTTGCACATTTGGGGATGCGTTGTACTGTTGATGTCAAGATAAAAATATACTAGTAGTAGACACCCCTGGACACAGTTGAGAACGTTCATAGCCGAAATGAAAAATATGAGACATCAAAACATTGGGCAAGAAACATTGGCATTATGTTGAGTCTTTACCAAGTTTGTTCCCCGGTCACCAGTGGGTATACAACATCCTGGAGCACAAGACAGAGTCAGAGAGGATTGTGTACGAGGATCCTGACAAGGAGACGGGCTTCATTCTGCTGCCTGACATGAAGTGGGATCTTAAACAGGTAGGTTTTGCCACATATGGTAATTCATTTTTGATCTAGATCTATTGTAATTTGCATTGTTCTCACTAGGGGCCCTAAGCTCAGTGAGTTGTTAATTAAAAATTTTCCAGTGGGGAATCCCAAACCATTTTATGTGGTCATGGCTTTGGCACTCTACACACAACTTCTGTACCTGCTATGTTAATGTTAAGTTCTGTTGAGAACCCTGATTTGTGTAAATTTTATTGTTCAGCTCGTTTCCTCCAGCCCCCTTTAGACATCTTCTTCCGATAAAAGCCAACTGAAAAGGGAAACTACAACAATGGAGTATTAATGGAGCTGCTTGTCAAAAATAGAATGACAAGTGACAAAAGCACTTTTATTGAATTGATGTTTCCGTCTATCCAGGTGAATGACTTATACCTCATAGCCATAGTCCACAAGCACGGCATACGGTCACTACGAGACCTCACAGCTGAACACCTTCCGCTGCTGCACAACATTCTCAAGAAAGGACAGGTTGGGACACTTTAAGTGTGTCTTATAGTCTGCTGGTTTTACTTTATACTATGTATATAAATCATAGACATATGCAATGAGTTACAACAATAAATGTTAATTCATTTAAGTAGTTTTCCAGGTTTCGGAACAAAACTTAACCATTCAAAACTGGATGGCTCCAGATATATGCCTAGTGCATAACATGTACATCTGTCTTATAGTGTAAATACAGACCCCCACCCCATGCATACTAATAAAAGCTCTGTTCTGTACATACTGGTACCCTTGTGTTACCAGTACTGTACAGTACTGTATCGGAACAATGTACATGTATATAGGCTTGATAGATGCAAACAGGCGGCTTGTCAGCTATTTCAGACTAAAAAGGCACCCTTACAATTGCCAGATGCTACTCAAAGACTGCAGTGTTCAAATGTATTTTGATTACTTAATAATGCACATCACATTGTTTGCACCTACAGCAAGCCATCCAGGAGAAATTCGACATCCCTCCATGTAAGCTGAGAATCTACCTCCACTACCAACCCTCCTACTACCACCTGCACATACACTTCACGCACCTGAACTTTGACGCACCTGGCTCAGGTGTGGAGCGTGCCCACCTGCTGACAGATGTAATTGAACACCTGGAGATGATGACGGACTACTACTCCAAGAAGACGCTGTCATTTTGTCTCCGGGAAAACGACCAACTTTTGGCAGAGTTCAGGAAGGCTGGAAGAGTGCCTGAAAAATCTGTTTAAATGTTCACATACACTAGCCAAGACCTTTATACATTTCTTGTGTTGTACATGTATTTGAAATGGACCAAATTTGTAGTGTAATTTTAATCTACTGATGAAGAATTTGGGTAAAAGTTGTTTGACCTCGTCAAATTGATGCTTTTATGACAAGTCTAGACTTGAATGGTAATTTTAGCATATAGAAATGAAAGTTTATTCATTGTAGTAAGATTGCAATCATATTCATACATATATAATCTGACCTATCTGTGGGAGATGTGGGGAGTCTATGGGATCAGTCTTTCAGGTAACATGTACATTTAAAACAAAGGCAGCCATTTGTTTGATTAGGTTGTTTACTTGCCCATTTGTTTGTTTGTGCATTTGTTTGTTTTAGTAACTACAGTCAAACCTGTCAATAGTGACTACTCCAGACTAGATTCTTAACCATGAATGCTTGGATTAATGGGACAAAGTATCTTTGTAACCACTAAAAAGTGGCCAAGCCATTACTAGTATATAATGTCCTTGTTGACAAAGGTGGCCCCTTATAGTTATACAGCTTTGACTGTGTTGAACATTTGTGTCAACATTTGTCAGTTTCTATCACTATGGCATGATCTGTGGTTGGATCAGGAACCCAGAAAACGTGACATAGTTGTTTTTGTCGCTGAAGAGGCTCGACCCCGTTCCCAAGCGGACCCAGATCTCGTCCTCAGGTTCAAGGGTGACAACGGCAGAGTTGCTAGTGGAGCTGTAGTCTCCCTTTGGTCCCATGTACACTGACACAATGTGTTCTCCAGTCGCCATAAACGTGTCCCTGGGAACAACAATTACAACAGTCAAGTCTTTTAAAATCGCCTTAGCAGATGTTGTTTGACAAAATTCCTACATTTTTTTTCAGCTTGGCATTTCTGTTACAAACTTTATCCCTATATAATTTGTTTAACACAAATGGGGGAGCATAAAACATTGACAGTTTTCCCTCAATATTTTCTTGTCTTTGTAGCTTTGGTAATGTGATGTAAATTTGTGCATTACATTCAGTGTCTGACTCAGTAGATCACTTTTTTGTGCTTGGCTGATGTACATGTTTCTCATGATTGATAATTTTTTAGATTTGAATAAATGGTTAAAAACTGCTAAATGTGTATATTTTGGGGTACATGTTTGATTGGCAGATAGTCAGATAGTGGCTCAATATGTCGGTGTGATTGGTATGATAGGGTTAAAATGTACAATTTTCTCCTTCTGTATTTTTCCTGACATCTTTTTTGTGCTAAACGTTAGATGTATATTTCTTCAACCTTGTACAAGGCCTAATGCAGCTTCCCCCACTTTGCCATCCAATGTTTTTGTAAAATATATAACCTTACAACAATCCTGATAAGTCATTCATGTTAAACAACTGGCAATACATGTGCACATAACTATATATATTGACTGCTACCATAAACTATAGTCTACAAGCCGAGCAAATCCAGTTACGATATCTAACATTTTACCCTTACCTTATAAGGGAGAGTAGACACCCAGACTTATCGTTGCCCTTCATGGCTGTAAAGGTGAAGAAGTAGAGACCTCCGATCGGTGCCACAAACCTTCCAGTCCTGCTGTCGTAGGCATTCTTGATGTTGGTGTGCACAATGTCATAGACCACAGTCTGGTCAGCATTACTCTGGAGGGGATCATACAGGGAACAAATGTAATGTCCTAGCAGATTGACCAGTGGCATTAAACAGTATCAGACAGGGGCCAAAGCAGTGTCCAACTGACCACCAGAATCAATTGGGTACTGCTTTGACCACGATGAATCTGCTTGGAGATAAGATCAATGAATGCTGCAATGTGCAAAGCAGATCATGATTTGTATGTTAAGATGGTCATCTCTACCCAATCTACGGCATGTCCCAAGTATGAGATGCCTATCGTTTACATGAAAGTGATTATATACAATATTTTAACCGTGTCCAAATAGTAATCTTTATCCATTGATGTTCCTTTTCCTCGCCGATTTAAAGTTAGGTCACCCCTGTTTGTATGTCACCAGCACTCACCTTGTCCATCCCAGAAGACCTTGCGACAGAAAAACCCACCACCAGGGCAGCTAAGATCCCCACTCCAGGGGGACCTCTGGTACCCTTGGGTCCCCGGGGGCCCTGCAGACCCGTCTCCCCGGGGGGACCACTCGGGCCTTGAACACCTCTCTGTCCCGGCATGCCACGCGTACCTGAAAAGAAAAACATGTCAGGCATCACAATGGTCACAAGAGAAAAGCTAGAACTTTTAAGTTCTAGCTTTTATATCTTAAAAGATATTTTTCTCACCACATAGCTTACGGGGCGGGACCCAGCTCTAAAGCCCTTTGGTCAGAAAACTGTGAAACACTGACTGACGGTAGTGGATGCTACCTGAAAAGTCTGGTCGTTTCCAACAATCATATCCAGTTGCTTGAGTAACGTTAAGTTATAACTGCGTTTTGGCGTAACTTAAGCCTTGGTCCCAATTCCTAACCCGAGACCCGGCCTGGTAGCTTTCGGAAACGAAAGATATGATAAGAAAGCAACAAAACAGAGTCAGGAGCATAATTTGTGTAACGTTATATTCCCCAGTAAACAGTTTCATTTTCGCTTCCGCAAACATCCCGGCCGGTCCCCGTTTCGGAAATGGGACCTAATAGCTTTGCCTGGATTTCTAACCCTTATCGGCGTACTCACCCCTTTCCCCCGGCTGTCCCTTCTGACCTGGGGTGCCTTGCGGCGCTAGGACAGTGATGTTGTTGACATTGGTGACGTTACACTGTCGGCTGCACGTCCCTTCTTCAGTTGACAATCCTCGACTTCCCTCCACGACGGAACGACAAAACGCATCCTCTACGCACAGAGCAAGAAGGAGAATAAACAGGGCCGAATGTTTACAACATTTTCTCTCCCTGACGACCATGATTTCCGCAGTTATCCTTAGTTTTCCAAGACCGAACAAAAACAACGTCGTCAATGAACTTGGGAAGTCTGTGTCTACTGCTGTATAGCATACATCACTTTCTTGGCGCAATTACAAGGGACAGTTCTGTATGATCGGTAGTTTTGGTCCTTCGATATTCGTTCATTTCTTTCATCGATGCAAAGGGCATAAATTAAACGTTAACCGCTTATTGCGGAAACAGAGTGTGCCATTCGGAAACTGAGCGAAGCATTTTATAAAATTTATAACGCTGTTAAAGCCTCAAGTGTTGTATGTCGCTCAGAAGTGAAGTATTGGGATAGGGAAAGACGGACCAAGGTCTGAAGGGTTCAGCTACTGAAGACTAAGCACCGCTTCTGGCATATCTTTGTGCGGGACGAAAGCCGCGCGAAGCATATGGATAAGGGAGCGGTCACAGGGCCCGGTATTTGCATTTTTGGTTTGGGTGAGGCTTGAAGCCGAAAACATCTTTTCGGTTTGATAAATTAAGTAAAATACAACGTCTACCCAATTAACATTTCCTAAACCAGCAAAATGTCAATACTCAACTCAAAAGGACCTGTATAAAACACGGATACGCACTTGTGTGACAATCACCTAACAAGACATTTAATCAAAGACAACACTTGATATATATTTAAATTGAAGATACCAGCAGCATCAATACATTTACAATTCACAATTCTTCCGTATCTTAGGACACATTTATCATTCATCAAGAGGAAAACAACCCCTTAGCTTTGTGTGCAAGATAAATGCAGCAGGCGCGCGGTTTTCCTAAGTTGCTAAACATGAAATAAACTCAAGGCAAAATAAACTAGAGTTCAACGAACCCATCTCTTCGCCAAATAATCATGCCTTTATTTAAGACTTTAAGGTCTTATTGTTCCTCACAAACACACAAACATTACCAAAACCAGACTGTGACCTGACAGATGACCTTGTAGCATCCCTGGTCAAGCAGAATTTCATGCTTGTCAATTTAGACTTTGTCCCCAGTGTAAGGGCGTCCTCCAGCAAACCATCTGTATAACAGCTGTGTCCATAGATATAGGTCAAAATGAGATATATAGAGCACAGTTTATTTCTGTTAATAAGTTTTGCTGCAGTACCTTAGGAAGCCGCTAGGGGGCCCACTATCATAATTTATCTTCGTTTTCCTGACCCCTACCCACCTACCAATTATCATCAGGATTTTTTCAAGGCTTCTCGAGTTATGCATTCCACAAACAAAAGGACGCACACACTCGGCCCGCTACCGTCCTAACGGAAAATGCTACGTCAACTATTTTCGAACACAACCTTCCTTTTCGCAGCCGCTACTTAAATACTAAATATCATGAAAATCCATACACAGCTTCTTGAGTTATATGCTGTTGGCATGGATTTATGAACTTTCCTCATTAATTATGCAAATAAGCTACTGATTTGCATAATTAGTATTACATTGTATAAGTCATCACTCATTCTATCTACATACCGAAAATCCTGATGATCTGTTTACACGTTCTCAAGTTATCCTCGTCCAAAGTTTGAACGGAAATCGGTGCCTGCAGTTCCCAAAAAGCCGCTAGGGGGTCCAAACTCACAGCACTTACTCTCTGTTTCAAGGGCTATCTACCACTCAAAAATCATGACCACAGCATGTCCAGAACACGAAGTGCCAAAATTAAAAGTTTTGCTGCAGTACCTTAGGCAGCCACTAGGGTGCCCATTATCGAACTTGACCTTCGTTTTCCTAACCCACATCCACCTAACAAATATAATCAGGATCCATTCAAGGGTTCTC
>NC_049986.1:17585935-17592117 GCF_000003815.2 Branchiostoma floridae | reverse complement strand
GAAGAGAATAAAAGTTAACCATAACTGAAAAGCGAGGAGAAGTTGAATTTATCTAACGTTGGTTTATCTTGTATCTGTTAAATTTATTTCTTAATGTCTTGATGTGACCTGTGCTTAGCAGCAAATATGTGAAATTAAGGTCTTCATTCGTGACTTGAACTATGGGGCTCCAGATGTCTTAAAGAGTCATGACTGCGGTGCGATAGATGTCGGTTAGCTGAGGAAGGAGTCCACTCGACTATACATGTCTAATGCAGGCATCATGGTCGATATGCAATCCCCTCTTCTTCATTAGATAACTATTTTAGAATTTGAATTGAGGAGATGAGCATTCGCAATTTATATAATCTGAACGTTGTTAACCCAGGGTATATCACTTGGGACAAGGACAAATAAGATGATTATGAATATATATCATATACAACAATGTATATAATTGTATCAATTATCGACATCATTCCACTCACGCTGAATTTAGTCGGATTTAGCTTCCTCATTTTGGCCTGAAAAGTATCAGGGTGACTATCGAGTTGTCTTGTTCGTGATAATTGTTCCCAGTGCGTGTGTGTCGTGGGACCTCGCCCGACCCGTCGATTTTTTGTACGCGGTCACCGCTTTGATAAAAAGCATTCCCATCAGGAAAGAAACAACCACCGAAACCGCCAAAATTCCGGACCAAAGTTCGGTGCTTAGCAAGGCAGCGCTGTTGGCTGGCACCCCTGCGTTTTCCTCGGTCGTCGTTTGAACGTTTTCTGTCGCGGCTATCTCAGTGGATGTTTCTGTCGCGGCTATCTCCGTGGATGATACAGTTTTTCGTTGCGTGTTTGTAGTGTCCTCGGTAGACGGCATGGGTGTTGTTGGCGGATGACTTTGGCCGCCTTCAGTGGATGATACAGTTTTTCCTTGTGTCTGTGTAGTTTCGACAGTAGACGGCAGGGGCGTTGTTGGTAGATGGTTTTCCGTCGATGCCCCTCCCTCTGTGGTCGACAGTTGTACAATTGTCGTCCCCTCCGAGTTTAATTCGTACAGATCCAGTTCTATCGGCCAGTGATCACTCACGTCATATGCCTACAGAAAGGTAGAATATGTTTTAACACCGAAACGAATACTGTGTGTTTATTTCTTCATTATGCAGAGAAAAACAATCCAATCAATGCGCTTTGGCAAGAAAGGTAAAGAAATGTATATGGACTACAATAGTCCAGGAGGAGATTCTCAGAAGAGGCCTATAAATGTGGTTTCGTAGCCCTTCCCGTATATATTTAGTCCACTGTCATAGAATAATAGCGTGATGTCTCCCCATCATTTTAAGGTATGTTGTTCTATGGTCCAGGTTTGACATCATGGTTCTCCTTATGCATATTTATGCAAAATAGTATCAACATGCCCGGTGGTCTTACCAGATCCTGGCTGATGTTAAAGGCGTCCCTGTAGTTGAAGACAGAGACAGAACTCGTGTTGATTCCGTTCAGGAAATCGTCCCCAGCAACAACAAACCTAGCAAAAACGCATAAAACAAATTTGATGCACGCTTTCGGACAATGATGATAACACGCAACTGGAGAAACATTAAGATTCATCAGCAAATAAAAAAGACAAAGAACAAGGAGGTCTAGACAGCCTCCTCGTATTGACATGGCACAATGTGTTTGTCCTCCTTGCAAATACATGTCAATACTTGTCAATACTCAGTTTCATTGGTTGAAAGTTCTAGGGTCTTCTAGTACTTGAGTATGTCATGTAACGGGGGGGGGGGGTATATCGTATAATCATAGGCTGGCAACATAGTTTAGAATATGTTACACAACAAGGAAACTGAAACGTGCCCTTCTAACCTGTCATAAGCGCAGTCCGTCGAGCTGACGGTCGTGTCTGCGTCATTTCCGACCAGCCAGGTGAACCTCGGGTCCGTCCACAGTCGGATCTGGTCCCACTCGCCGGATGTGACGTAGCTACAGTCACTGTTCAGGTCGCCAAGGACCATGACGTCATCGATGCCCCACCTAGCAACAGCATCCAGGTAGACGTCGAAGAGGAAGTCGGTCTCCAGGACAGCGTCGTCTGGTGCCGTGTGGCACGGGATCAGGACGAAGTCCTGGATGACTGAGGGGAGGGAGGGATGGAGAGTGAGAGAAAAAGAGAGAAGAATCATTGCTTGTATGTAAACATTTTTACATTTGCTCACTTTTGCGATTCCCCGAGGAAACAGATCTTCACTACTTTTGTTGTAATAACTATGCCAGATTACTTTGTTCACAGCTAGTCTGGTATCCATCTTATTCTGTCTTAGGACAGGTTTGGTCCTCCATAGGCAAGGAAGCGATGAGTAGAGCGGACTGGAGCTAGAACATGATGGATACCAAACTAGTTGCAATTATCACAAAACAGAAGAAATGTCACACCAGTGGCCAAAATCGACACCGACTGTTGCCGTACCAACACCTACCCAGCCTACAAACCAAATATCGTTCTGGACAATCCATTCAGACGTCCTTGAATTGCAGGCCAAAAATATGCGAAAAAAGCACATTACAGAGGCACGCCCTATACAGTACCCCCATTTTTCATAGTAGGTAAGAAATCGTTCAATGGGGCCCTACAGATACGAGGGTAAGTCAGAAAGTAATGCAAGTGGTTTCATTGCAGACTCGTTTTTTGATCGAATGAGTTCAAATTTGGCACAAAGGTAGATGCATATGTCCTCTTGAGATTAAGATATCTAAATTTGTTGTTCATTATTTTATGAGTGACTGACCAGCTTTCAAGATGACCATACCCTAGGAATCCCGTCAGAAGAAAAGTGCGGTCCAATTAACGTACAATTAACGATTTCCCTAAACCAATTTTTGCTATTGTAGGAGACTGAGCCTGCACATGTAATAAGCTGCATTTCTCTATAAGCCACGTGCATATTCTCAACTCTGAAATCCGATCAGTTTTTCTTTTTTCGTTGCTTGAGTAGAGTGAGGTATACGCGGTCGTCTGGGTCATGAGATTTGTGGTGTTATGATTAAAAGTTTCTATAGCCTTTTTCCCCATTAACAAAGAGGAATAAAGCTTAGCACACTTTTTGACCTTTAAACAGTTAATAACTGTGTAAAGTTTCGTTTCTTTTGGTTAATGGAAAAGTAGTCTTTTAACCAACAACTCACGAATTCGTGTATCAATCCAACAACTCTATATCACAACTTACTCCATCCTAGCAGCTATAAATGAGGAACCATTAAGAGTTCAGAAATGAAAATCGGCATGCATCATATCGAGACATTTGATATCATATATGTGTAATTTTAACCTCCTACAGTGATTTTTAGTGGGTCAGATTTAGAGGAATTCATAGTCTGACAAGCTACCAAGGGCGTGTTCATCTTGAAATCAATTCAGTTGCTCATAAAATGATAAAGACCAAATTTAAAAAATTCAATCTCAAGAGGACATATGCCTCTACTATTGTGCCAAATTTCAACTCAATTGATTTAAAAACGAGTCTGTTATGAAACCACTTGCATTACTTTATGACTCACCCTCGTACTTGACCAGAAACGATCCCATCATGCCTACCTGTTTGGGACGAGTTAAACCTGACCACGTACGGTTCCCGCGCGAAGGTGTCGTTCCCAGAGTTCTCGTCCCCATCGTCGAAGTGGTAGACGTCCGAAACCGACAGACCCGACGATTCCCTGCATAAAGTATTCGGACAAAAGCGTCAAGTTTAAAATCAAGCGTCATTCTAGACTTTTATATAAATTTGTTTCAAAAAAGGCAGAATTCTATCAAATAGTACAACAGAAGGATGGTTGGAGAAGTGTCGTGTTGTGCCATCTTGAACGTATCTTACAATTGACACTTACTTGTAGAAGAACGCATACTGTTCCTTGTAACTCGATCTGCCCAGACGGTCACTTAGAATCAGGGAGTAAGGGTTTTCTGTGCGACTGTGCGGGAAGAGAAGAGGGAAAATCTCAAGTTAGAAGCTCTCCAGGTACTCGTAGCAAGTATCTATACGGGCTACTGATATGCATTAGTGTGACCTAAAACCAACGCCACATATCAACGAGTTCTACCATCTCTGAACTGTACTTCCTGTTATTCCCGGGTCTGATGACATTTGTGGTATCACATCTTCACACTCACTTCATGCTGTCTGCTGACAGTGTATTTACATAACTGGGAACAAGCAACAACACAAACACCCAACGAAATCGAAACCTGTATGCAGTTACTTCAGATTCGTTTGGACTTAACCCTATTCAGACCGGGCTTTTTCGGTCATCCCTGGACCGGGGGGGGGGGGGGCTTTTGAGGCCCTCCACTTCTAAGTCCTATAACTCTAAAACGACGTGCCGTAGGGCCACCAAATTTTCAGGACATGATGTCGACATAATATCTGACAAGTATGTGACGTTTGACGTTACGTTGACGTAAGATGACGTAATTATGACGTCATCAATTTGATTACATTGGTCAAACCCATGAAAAAAGGGTATTCTCAGAAAACTTCAAGTTATGCTACAAAAATGTAACAACAAGTGCATATAACAGAATAATAATGTTTATTACGACTTGCGTTGCCAATATCAACATCAATAATGTCAATATGACGTCAAAAAATGACGTCATGCACATCTAAGATACGAGTTGGGCTCCGCCATATTGTATCCACCACCTTGAATTTTTAAAAGTACTTTTTTTGCAACAAATAATCACAAAGAGCAATGGAAATAGACTAAATTCATTCATTTAGATGGTTTTTGATGAAAAAATACCAGGTTGTTACAAATTTTAAGGGAATATTAGGTTGTTATTCTTGATCTGGCCATTCGGTCCGCCATCTTGGATTTTGGGCTGATGACGTCATCAAATTAGCATAATTTATGTATATATAATTATGAAAGATATGCTGAATAATATAAGACTTTATTTATGTGACAAAATCGCAGTAATATAGCAAATAAATGTGAAAAATACATAGTTAGAACCAAAAATAGTGATTTTTGGCAAAACTGCCTGTCAACAAACGGTTGCCATGGCAACAAGAAAAAATGGAAAATTTGTCAAACTTCGTAAAATTGTTGCTAACAATATTTTAGGAAAACTCACCAAATTTGGGGCTCTAGGGTAAGCCGTTTTGGGGTTATAGGACATGGAAGTTAGGGGGGGCCTAAAAAGCCCCCCCCCCCCCCCCCCCGGTCTGAATAGGGTTAAAATAAAGTCGCTACGAAAACTTCTACATTTCGTTAGATAAAAGTCTTTGCGTAAGCATTACATTGGGATCTGCACTTATATAAGCATGTTTATATCAATACAAATAAACAAGATCACATATTGGCCCTTTGTGTCAGCCGTTTTGAAAACAACTGTAGTCTGTCCAATAACGAAGTACCTGAATACTCACTTGTTCAACTGATCCAGAAAGTCATAGATAGCAGTCTGGGTAGAATCTCTGATCTCCATCACGAGAAACAAGTCATATCTCTCAACAGTCTAAACAGTGGCGAGAGCAGGTGGACAAAGTTAGAGTGTCATGTTACACTGTTACCATTGGCACATAAGAATGACATTCACACAATACAGTGGCTTTCGTCAAGTCTTTAACAACTACAAACTAAGGTACTGACTCTCCAGTAAGTCGACACACGCACAGCTATCATAACAGCATCAGTTAGTGATCGCACGACGAATGTAACCGCGCCCTACATACACACATTATCGGCCTGAGATTGGGACTAGTATATATTAGCCTTGTAGAACTGTATACGTAGTTATGTATCAGTAGATGCCATGCTTTGTACCTTGTACAATTGTTGCACAAGTGTCCATGACACGAGGAGGTGCCTCGATCACGTTAAACAGCCTCATTACCCAACACATTGGGTACCTGCCTATGGCACTGGCTGCAAATACACCCGATATTATTATTATTATTATTATTATTATTATTATTATTATTATTATTATTATTATTATTATTATTATTATTATTATTATTATTATTATTATTATTATTATTATTATTATTATTATTATTATTATTATTATTATTATTATTATTATTATTATTATTATTATTATTATTATTATTATTATTATTATTATTATTCTTATTATCATAAAACTCAAACTTCTGCAAAGTACCCGGCCACTCGGTTTCCATAGGAGAACCGACGAAACTATTCCTGCTG
>NC_049986.1:17544997-17585835 GCF_000003815.2 Branchiostoma floridae | reverse complement strand
GCCAGAGAATAGTGCCCTAGAAAATCTCGATTGCAATGTTTACATGTAAGCAACACCCAATTCACTACATTCTATGGCAGGTGTCGGTAGAACGATTTCTCATCGTTGAGAACTAACAGAGCATAACGCTTTGTCACGCCTATCTCTGCGAAGTAAACTCTTGGCACACATCGCAATGTCTGACTTTGGTGACCCTAGCTAGATTAAATGCCTTTGTTGCCGGCAAAAATACACATTGACAGTCACTACTGCAAATAGAACGTACAACTTACCTGAAGTAGAATGTTAACTACGTCTGGCTTCGACATCTTGCTTCTTCCGAAAGTGCGAATGTTGAAACTTCCGATTTTCAGGCATGTAGCCGAATGTTGATTTGTCAGTAATGCCAAGAAGAGCTGAAGGAAGACTCCAAAGCTTCTCATCATGACGTTTCAAGCTTCCTCACGACGTTGTCAGCTGTAGCAACCAGGGGTTTGGGACAAAACGTTTGAAAGGTGAATGGCCCTCAATAGCCTAATTTAGCCCTTGGCTAAAAGATACAGTAACCCCTTGTCAATGGGCACCTACAGGTGTAACAGAAGACTTTGATGGGAAAATACATGTCCACACAACTCCATGCATGATCCACATGTCGTATGGCTGGTCCAGAGTTGCTAGATTTACAATTCAGGGTCAGAAATGTGATCTGTGACATACGCACACCAAGCTTCCCTTGTATTTACCGTTTGCCAATAGCCTACTCGGTTGTACAGCGAAGTAAAAATGCTACGCCAGAGGGTATGTACTGACAATAACGCCCGCTGCATGACTAGCACTGAAATCAATGCCTTGAAATAGACCCAAAGAGATCCAGGCCATTGTTGTGTTCATCTTGTCTTCTTACATTTGACATCATGCAAAAACACTTAAAATAAACTTGAGGATCTGTGTTTAGAGTTGAAACTTTTAGACCCCGTGGGATTTCTGTTGGCATAACGTGAACGAACACGACTGGCAAACCGTAGTATGGAAATATGACGTGAGTCTTGTGCTGAACTTTTCTTGAGTGATACACACCATTCCCTATTCCCCTCCCACGGCACATTTCTCATGCGTTGATATGTGTAGTCATGCATGGTCACACGCCACTAAGTCTAAATAAAATAAAGAATGTGACTACATGACGTCATACGATCAGACCCATGTCGGAATTCTCCAGTGCCCTTGTTTTATTTTAACTCATTCTTTTTAATTGGTTTTGAAATATACATGATATTACAAAAACGAAGTCTTGGCAAACATACAAAATAAAGGCACACATGAGAAACAACAAATAAGGGCACACATGAGAAACAAAAGCGCCCTTGTTTAATCAAATAGAAGTTCTTGGACGAAATGGACATTTTAACGGAAACTGTGCCGATAATAATAAAGAGGCAACAGGTGCTATAAAGAGTTCTGACCTTAGGAAGGATTCACCCACCTGGTTCCTGTTCCTGAGCTTCCTGGTCTGTCTTAAAGGGCGGTGTTGGCAGTTTAAGACTGTCGACCCGGCCGACGTCTCTCTCTCTCTCTAAACTGTTTCGTTTGCGTGATCTGTACTCTCCCACCGTGGAAACCCGATTTTCACACCGTCTCTCATGGAACGAGTATACCTCAATCCAAGTGATTCCACGGAGTGATTTTAGCGAAATGTTTGGAAAATGGTTTCGCTCACCTGGTTCCTGTTCCTGAAACTTCTTCGCCTTTCTAAAGTGGCGGTGTTGGCAGTGTTAGAAGTCTCTCTCTAAACTGTTTCGTTTGCCTGGTCTGCACTCTCCCTGACTGTGGACTGTTTTCACACCGTCTCTCATGGAACGAGTATACCTTAATCCAAGTGATTCTACGGAGTTATTCTAGCGAAATGCTTGGACCAATCAGAGCTAGGGGGCGTGACTAGAGCTCGTGACCCCGGATTTTGCGCGCGCCACCAGACACACAATGCCAGACTCAAGTGGCAAAACATACGCAGGGCCAAGGATAGACGTTTGAGACGACGTCAAGACACGTCCAACCATTTTTTAAACAACGTGGCGACTTAAGTGGTGACTTGAGCAAACTTTGCTATTTTTCAAATTGTGGGTACAGTATAAGGATGACGAGGTAGAATTGATTGCCATTTTCTCATTTCTGAATGAACGGATGGCTGATTTCTTCTTGTATGTTTTCCTAGTTTTGTAAAGCTTATGTTACTGTGTAAACCCGTTTACAATTGTTACTTGTATTCTGATCTTGTTTTCCGAAAATGTTCTTATTTCTTGTTTCTTTTTGTTAATAAATGTTAGTAAATGTTTTTATGCATGTATGACAAAGTTGGTTTTCTGTTGTTTGTGTTGTGATGAATGTTCTCATGTTTAGGTATGTTTATGTGTAAACGTAATGCTGCATTTTGTGCAAAAACGTTGTGTCTATGGTATGGATGTGTTGGCCATGGTTGAATAGCGTAAATAGCTTGCAATGCTATGTAATTCATGGTTTGTGAATGAAAATGTGAAAAAAAAGTCAGGTCATGTCAACGCCTTTATTTATTTCGATGGCTTGTTTGGCCAATATGGCCATTTACTACTTTGTAAGTCTGGGTAAATAGTGCTAATTTTCCTTTTCCCTAGTAAGTAATCATTGCTTTTAGAAGTGCTTTATTAAAACTCAAATAGTTTGAGTTGCCAATTGGTGTCTAGTTCTTCTGGAGTTGTAATCGAACGGTGGCAGGTACCAAAGAGATGATGACTTGCGCCGAGTTAGCTAGCTGCGTCAAAAGTTTCTCCATAATCACAGAACGTTTGTTAACGATCCTGTTTTGCAAAGCTATAATTCTCTCCTATCCTATATTGGTATCAGGAGCAACCAGACGTAGCCTAGCATTTCTGTTACAACAGTCATATCCTGAGTACCGCCACTTTGGGGTAACAATATTTCGTCATGTTGATTGAGTCTATTTCTCTGGACAATGATGTTTACATTTGACCGCATCTAAGCAACAGTTTGTCTATTTGTAAACGTTTGCAAGTCAATCTGCAATGATGCATTTCTTGACAACAGAAATCACAGTTTTTGAGAGCGCACAGACAAGCAAGGACATCAGGTGCGCTGAAAGCAATTTTGTTATGGGGCTACCGGTCACCATGGTTCGTTTTGCTTTGGTTTGGTTAAATTTGGTTTGATTCGGACCTCCATGGTGGGAGGACCATCGACTTGTTTTTAGCACATGTCCAGGATCCAGAATCCATACGATCTACAGGAAGTTCCAGATGACAGCCAGGATCACCGCCAGCACCACGAGAACCTTGAGAATCACCGGGACCCCTGCGTTACCGTCGTCAGGTGTGGCGCGCGTCTTGGTCGGGTACTTAACGCGGTGCATCTGTGTCTGGATCGCCTCCTTGGCGCCCTTCCACGCCCCGGGTCCCATCAGGCGGTACTGGTACGGCGTGCACGGGCCGAAGTAGCACTGTAGGGCCAACCGGGGGTCGGTGAAGAAGAGACGCGTCCAGTTAGGCTTGACTCCGATCTCTACGGCAACGTCGTCCATCGCGGTGATGTAGTCCACTTCGACGGTGTGCCGCGGAGACGCGTAGAACAGTTTGGACATGGCCGACTTCTTCTTCTTGATGTCCTCGAGCATCACGTCCTGGGATGGGAGCTTGGGGTCCCCTTGAAGACCCTTGTGGCCCAGCGGCACGTGATTTCAGCGATCGGCATGATCGCGCCAAGAGGCTGGGTGAGGCCGACGATGCAGAGTGTGGGAGGATCCAGCTTGGGAGGGAAGGCGTACTTGTAGAGGGAAACGTCGTTGTTCTCAACCTTTATCACGGAGTCGTCGACGAAGGCGAAGTCGAAGCGGTACCCCGTGCAAAAGACGACGGCGTCGATGTCGTCTTCCACCGTGTCGTCCTCGAAGACGACGCCGGTCTTGGTGAAGCGCTTGATGTTGGGCTTGACGATGATGGAGCCGGTGATGAGACGGTTAGGTAGGTCGTCGTTGACCATGACGTGCTGTGCGAAGACATCGTGCTTCGGCTTGAGACCGTACACGGAGTGGTCAAAGCGCTGGGTCAGCACCTGGCGTGCGAACCGCTCTTTGTACCATAACGGCAGGGCGTCGGCCCACCGGCGAGTGGCCCAGATGTCGATGGGAAGGCCTCGAGACGAGACCCGGTTGGCCACCCAGCTGCCCCTCCTGGTGCTCAGGAAAAGCTGTGAGAGGAAATAAGTCAAAACGCTTGGTCTACTTAACAACAAACATTAAGTAGCAATGTGCCCTTTGCTTCATCATTTAGTATGGCTGTGATATCACGAAGAACATGTTTTTTGATATCTTTGATGACACTTTCTGTTTTCCATTGGTAAATTGATTACAAATTTGTTATAAAAAGAGATTTGCAATGATGAAACTATCTTGCCAATCGCGATGTAAAAAAAATAGCAGTACCAAGCGACAAATTGCGCCATTTTGCACGCTAGTCCAGCGAGATTTAGGTATCGAGTTGAACTGGCAAACCTGTTTGGTATGCCGGCTGAGTTCCACGGCGACATCCCCTCCGGAGTTGCCGATCCCGATGGTGATGACTCGCTTGTTCTCGAAGCCGCGGTGGTCCTTATAATCGTGGCTGGTGAAGGAAGCGAGATGTACCGTTAGGATAGGGACTGAGATCAGACTGATTGGTTACTTTGAGAAGCACAAAAAAGGTTCTCCTGGTTTAATACTTAGTAGTCCAAAATACCAGAATTTCTTCGTTGACCATCATTGAAATCATTTGCCTAAAGACTGTTGTGTTCGGTTAACGTTAGTTTCTTGTTTTAACCCCGTGACAAAGATTTAGATATCGTTCAAGTGTGCCTGAATGTCTTTGTTTCCTAATATCTGTGGTCAGTACAACGTAAGAATCTCTAAATGGATTTCGGGTCGTTCGGTGTAATATAACCAGCTGCTGCCGCGCCGCGTGCCTGCGAAGCTGGTATGTTACGCCGAACGGCGGTTATACTGGCTACATAGATACAGATACAGATACAGAATGGATTGTCTTTATATCTAATATGTGCGTAATATGTGGTCCCATGGTTTTTATTTTTCTGTACTACATGTAGTATGTGCTAAAGCATTATACTCATATTGGACGTCATATGATAATGTGTATACTCCTATAGGTGTGTTATTTTGATGATTACGATGTTTACCTGTGGATGGTCTTCCCTTGAAAGTCATCAATTCCCGGGAAGCTGTCCCTGGGGTAGTGTGGGTACACGTGATGTCCTGTACACACCATTACGGCATCGAACACTTCTGTGGTGGTCTCGTTCTTCTCCTAGAAGTAGACAGTATGGAGTTGAATGCATTCTCTTACTCAGCATTTTAATGCTTGTATTAATGGGAACATTTTCTAAGAGACCACCAACAAGTGGTCACATACATGCAGAGGTAAGGTTGACTGTATGAATCCACAATTTTTTCTTTGGATGTGTGATGTTAACACATAGTCCAAAACTTACCTCATTGGTGTATGTGATGTCCCACTGCCCAGTCTCTGCGAAATCCGCTCTAGGTTTTACGCTGTCCACACGGTGCCGGAATCTGACAGAAAGTATCGAGAAAATTTGCTCGTCATTTGAATTTGAACTAGGCTTGTACATATGTAGTACGTACCGACAACATATTGTGACGTGTGAGGTATAAAGGTGTATAAGACATCCTGTGAACTTAGTCTTCGGAGTTCCCGTGCCGTCCCGAACATGAGGCAGCCAGACTGGTCCGGACGGCAACCTGCCAATCTTCATGGCAGAAAATCATATTGTTGTTTTTGGTTCTTTTCTTCTTCTTCTCCAAACGAATAAAGTCAATGACCTGGATTAGACCTTGGCCACTGGTAAACTAGCATACTACCAGTGTCTGGTCAATTCTATTTACGCCCTTTTTATTGTCTGGAGGGCGTGTAAAAGAGACGCATTGTTCAGAGCCTTCAACATCTGGAGATTGAACTTTAAACAGCACGTTTCAGTGTTTTCAAGGGCAACGACCTTTTGGCTCAGATCCCGAGCTCTCAACACTGCTTGTTATCAAAAAGTCTTCGTAAAAGTCAAACAGCACTCAGTTAATGACTCTCAAATACAAATGATTTTATTGTTATGATATCAAGGAAGCAACAGATTACATTTCATGGGAAGTTGAAATGAAACCTTCGCTTGTTATTGGCCTTTCTGCTTGTGTGTACTCAAGGGGGCGTTGTTAGAAGTAAGTAACTGGAGGTGAAGGCCCATGGTTGTGTCTGAAATCCCGTTTGTCCAAGAGCAAAATATTAACTAGCAAGGTTGTAGTTTATCAACGGAGAGTATAGCTGTGGGACCAAGATGTGTGGTGGTTCCCCCATAACATTTGTAACACTTCAACTAAAGTAAAAAAAAAACACTCTATAATCTGTAAAAGTACTCTTACAGATTACACCAAAGGAGAAGCAGGAATGGGCATTTTGTATGTCAGCCTAGCTCTTAACAAAATAAAGCCCATATGACCTCATTATCTGACCAAGACCATTGCATGCGAGCATAGCTGATACTCCAAGGTGCAAATGTTCAACAACAACATATGGGATGATGGTGCAATGTGTACAAGAGGAGCGCTTAATGATATGTTAAATACACCAGATATAATCATTGAACAGAAGCATGTGGGATAATTCAAAAGGTATTACAAAAGCTCTCTTTAGAAGCAGAATACGATTGATTGTGCAAATTAGCAGATTAGGGCGAGTTTAGGCTGTTTGTCTCACCTGATGTGTTTCAGGAGGTTAAAGTTCTCAGCGTACATCCTGAAGTACTTGATGATATAGGAGTGCGGCATGTAGTTTGGATACTCCTTGGGGATGGGGAAGTCGCTGTAACACATCATCTCCTTACTGGTGTTGATGACCGTGGAGCGGTAGACGCTGGCAAAGCCGGGCGGGGCGTCTTCCTTGAAGTTCCAGAGTCCGCCGATGTCGGTTCCCTTCTCGAAGCAGACGGGCTGCAGCCCCTCGTCCAGGCAGCACTTGATGGCTGTCAGCCCGCTC
This sequence comes from Branchiostoma floridae, assembly GCF_000003815.2. NCBI lineage: Eukaryota > Metazoa > Chordata > Leptocardii > Amphioxiformes > Branchiostomatidae > Branchiostoma > Branchiostoma floridae. The sequence goes on along the minus strand of NC_049986.1, from coordinate 17,578,777 downwards.
GAACCCCCGCCGATCACTGCTACTTTCTTCGCCATTTCTAGCGATTTGTACTCAATTGTAATTTGGGCTTTTCAGACAAGAGGTCACCCATAAGATTGCCTGTGCGTCAGAGGGACGGCTTGCTTTAAAGGCGTTTGTCACGTGATTAGGCAACCTCGTCATTGGTTAAGGGCCAAAGTTAACTACAATGAACTTTGACGCTCCTCGACTCCATGGCGCGAAATACGAAGAGAAAGACGCGGGCAATGTACAAAGAAAGAAAACGCCCTGATTACTGTTTGATATCACACCAGACGAATATATATGTATATTCCAAAAATATTACAGCTTTTTACCTAGTAGAGAATAAGTGTAATTCAACAGTCAACGACACAGACTTAAGTTCCGATCTTTATTCTTGTACTCTTTCTGTGAGTAAATAGTGAAAGCTTGTGATAGCATTCCATCATAAAGACTATCATCGTCTGTAGACCAATGCCATTTCTTTATGCTTTACACATATGCTGTACGATGTTTGACTTGATCTTGCAAGGAATGGCAAGCGTGTACATCTTAGATATTGTATTTTTTTGGATATGACTATCAGTGGAGTTGAATAGGGACTGTGACTTGTATATAGGGCTTCTGATTACCAGCATCTGATAGTTTGTAGCAAGAGTGAGGTACCGGTTATAATCACATGAAAGATAAGTAGATTGAAAAGAACTAGCTACGTTGTAACCGTGTTTGCGGCAATTGATTTGATTATTAATTTGTTAGTCAGTCATGAACATTGGTAACAGTTTGCAGCAAGAGAGGGGTTATAATCATATGAAATATTAGTAGATGAAACCGTCTTTGCGACAATTGATTTGATAGCCAGCCATGAACATTGGAAACAGTTCTAACACGGGTCTACCGTGTCATCGTTGTAATGTTCAGCAACTTGTTTTTGCGTGGTGGGTGAGTTCAGTCGACTTACAGGAGGTTCCAGAGGAACGCCAGGATCACCACCAGCACCACGAGGACTTTCAGAATGCTGCTGATCCCTGCATCATCATCTTCAGGCGTGGCGCGCGTCTTGGTCGGGTACTTGACGCGGTACATCTGCGTCTGGATCGCCTCCTTGGCGCCCCTCCACGCCCCAGGCCCCATCAGGCGGTACTGGTACGGCGTGCACGGGCCGAAGTAGCACTGTATGGCCAACCCGGGGTCGGAGAAAAAGAGGCTCTTGAAATCCGGCTTGACTCCGATTTCTACGGCAACGTCGTCCATCATGGTGATGTAGTCTACCTGGACGGTCTGTCGGGGAGACTGGTAGTACCGCTTGGAGATGTCGATTTTCTTCTGCCTGATGTTGTCGAACATCGCACCTTGGGGCGGGAGCTTAGTGGTCCCCTTGAAGACTCTCGTGGCCCAGCGACACATGATCTCAGAGATCGGCATGATCGCGCCCAGAGGTTGGATGAGACCAATGACACTAAGAGTGGGCGGATTCAGCTTTGGGGGGAATACGTACTTGTAGAGGGAAACGTCGTTGCCCTCCGCCTTCAGGACAGACTCGTCGATGTAGGCGAAATCAAAACGGTACCCCGTGCAAAAGACGACGGCGTCGATGTCATCTTCCACCGTGTCGTCCTCGAAGACGACGCCGGTCTTGGTGAAGCGCTTGATGTTGGGCTTGACGATTATAGAGCCCGTGATGATGCGGTTAGGTAAATCGTCGTTAACGGTAGGGTGCTGCCCGAAGACAGGGTGCTTCGGCTTGAGACCGTACACGGAGTGGTCAAAGCGCTGGTTGAGTTGACGTTGTGCGAACCGCTCTTTGAACCATAACGGCAGGGCGTCGGCCCAGCGGCGAGTGGCCCAGATGTCGACCGGAAGACCTCGAGACCCGACCCGGTTGGCCACCCAGCTGCCCCTCCTGGTGCTCAGGAAAAGCTGAGAAAGGAAACCGAGATCGTTGAACTAAACGGTTGAACAGATATTCATAAAAGATCATTAACTGAAACTAAATGTTTGATCAGCAGATGTTCCTAAAAGCTCGTTAATTTAGGACTTTTAGTAAACAAAACCTTTGGTCTACTACTTAAAGGAGTTACTTAGTTTCAAATATGATATATAGCCCGGACACTAAATGATCGTCCATGTATTCAGTTAGTCGGAAAATTAATCCTGCTTGTTTGATTGATTACTCCATTCGTTTTCAGTTCCAACACTCTTTAAGATGATGAACTAAACTAACATACCTGCTTAGTGTGGCGGCTGAGTTCCACGGAGACATCTCCACCGGAGTTGCCGATCCCGATGACGATGACTCGCTTGTTCTCGTAGCCCTTGAAGTCCTTGTAGTCGTGACTGAAGGAAGGAGCACCAAGACAGAATTACCATGGATCATTTCTTACAGACACAGCCCAATCAGGCATCTTATGCATCAGGCATCTTAGTGATCATAACAAATGTAGTATTTGAATCAGACTTAAGCTAGAAACTTCGTACGAATATCGTTGAAGAGATTCATTAGTCACTCCGCAAGGAGGCGGGGTGAGGGGCAGCTCCACGCAAGTCTCGACCTAGTTCTCGCAACTCTCGCGAGAGCTGGGTTACTCCGTGAGCAAGATGGACTGATAGCCATCGACAATTTGGAGTTACGTGTGTTTACCTTTAAACAGTAGTCACTGCTTGATGAATATTCTAGTAACTGAGCTAGAAACGAAATCTGTCATGATGGATCACGACACGACGATGGATCAGATCATACTCCTGTCGGAGTGTGTAAAGCCGTCCCGATGTCGGCGAATATCGGTGATATGGGAAAAAAACTTTAAGCTGGCCTTATTTGTTTGGTGGCAGTTTGCAAACTTATGTAGATAACCATTTTTGTTGGCATCTTTGTGATAGAAAAATATCTTAGGCAAGACCGTAATTACATTAGACGTTGCTAGCATTATTCTAGACTTTGCTCATTAGACTTTGAATGTTTCTGCCATTAGAGCTGTGCGTTACGTAGACAGTCAATGTTGAAATGTGAACAGTGATTTTGAAAAAGCGTTTGATAATGACATTATCAAATTTTTTTACCGATAGGCTTACACTTTGAATATGAAGCATTGATCGTCTTTGAAAGCTACCTGTGGGTTGTTTCCCCTTGGAAGTCATCAATCCCTGGAAAGCTGTCCCTCGGGTAGTGTGGGTACGCGTGGTGTCCTGTACACACCATCACTGCATCAAACACTTCTGTGGTAGTCTCGTTCTTCTCCTAAAAAGAAGCTTCCAGGTCAACTTAGGTCCTGTAGTCTTGTTCCTCATTTGTGACTTGACAGTCACATGACAGTTAGAACTATTGACAATTATCATCATAGCACGTGTTACATACTACACCAGCCGAATAATGTGGGCAAAATGAAATAGTTAGTAAAATGTTTTGAGACAAGTCTGTAGCAATAGATACCGTGTGTGTCTATATAGTTATGGCATACATGTCATAAGCATTGGTATTCCACTCTTTTCCATCATCCCCTTCCTACGAAGTGTGATAGTCCTGAAAGACATTTGGGTTAATGTGGTCGTGTAAGGTCCAAACATACCTCATCAGTGTAAGTGATGTCCCACTGTCCGGTTTCTGAAAAGTCCTCTCTCGGTTTCACGTGATCAACGTGGTGCCGGAATCTGGCAAAGAACAGGAACAACGTGTTATTTATTATCTCCATGAAAAATGGAAGAAATTTTTTGGTGTGTCCGTATGTCTGTCTGTCTGTGTTTTAATGATATACTATATAATTCAGTCAACTCTAAACGGATTGTGATGATATTTGGTATTAGGGTAAAAGCTGTAAAGACGAAGGTCACCGTTGAACATGGGCTCCTGGTGTGTGATCATGGAACTAAGATCTTGTCCTGGACATGCTACGGTCATGTCCTGGACACGCTATGGCCTCGATTTTTGGTGGCAAGTAGCTTTACATGTAAAGATGTATTTGTCATTGTGTAGGTTTCTACCCATATAAGCTTGCGTCATCAATATCAAGGGTTTGACCTTTCAAACAACACGTCTCGTTGGTATCACGGGCAAGGATCTTGTTCAAACACATGGTCCTGTTGCTCCGTACGCTGACTGGATGCAAATCGTCTCAATTGTCCTCAGCCAGCGACATTCGAGCAATAATCGTCCCTGATATCAAGACAGTAACATGCAGATTTCATACGAATGGATGGTGCCGTCTTGTTGTTGGCTTTTCTGTAGCGATGTACGTGTAAAAAGAAGGCTACACTTGGGGCATTCCGATTTGTGTCCAAACGACCATTTGCACAATGGCAAAATATTAACTTTCAACGTTACAGTTTACCTACTATTGGTTAGGGTAGCCAATTTGGAGAAAAACACGGGCCAATGTGACTTTTGCCTCCATTTTCTGACAAAGGTCAGTTGACCTACTTACAGACCCTGAAATGTAGCTAGAGTCACAATACAACCATACGACAAACTTTATCTGAAGATGTACGGCATTGCGGCATGCAATTATAAAGCTGACATTTATACCCTCATACATTTAAAACAGATTGATTAAGACCACTATATAAAACTTTAAGACCACTATATAAAACTTTAAGACCACTATATAAAACTTTTATACATTTGGACTAGCAACAGACGATCAACGGTTGGCAAAACTGTACCGACACTACTTGATACCAAACTATTGAAAACAGGGGCATATGAACTTTTTAAAATGAGAACAAGTGTGTAATTTTAGGCATATACAATAGAAGCACTCGAGATGGTAACATTCAACCATGACAACACGAGCCCTCACCAGAGGATTGTTTTGCAGTGGGATATCATTGGTCATTACCACATAAGCAGAATAAGACCAGTTTGTCTCACCTGATGTGTTTGATGAGGTCAAAGTTGTGCGCGTACATCTTGAAATACTTGACGATGGAGGAGTGTGGCATGAAGTTAGGATACTCCTTTGGGATGGGAAAGTCGCTGTAACACATCATCTCCTTACTGGTGTTGATGACCGTGGAGCGGTAGACGCTGGCAAAGCCGGGCAGGGCTTCTTCCTTGAAGTTCCAGAGTCCGCCGATGTCGGTTCCCTTCTCGAAGCAGACGGGCTGCAGCCCCTCGTCCAGGCAGGACTTGATGGCCGCCAGCCCGCTCGCACCCCCGCCGATCACTGCCACTTTCTTAGTCATGTCTAACGCTTGTAAGAGAAACTAATTTTGTTCTGCTGAGCAACAGACATGAAATGCTGGTTGAACAATTCCACACAGCAGAAGGACTACAGAGAGAAAAGGCCTATGTCAGCTGTTTACAACCGCCAGCTTTGTTTAAGGTCCAAAGTAAAGCACGAACTTTGGCACAGCTCTGCTCTTTGGCGCGAAATATGAATGAACAATGAGCTACACTTTGGCGTCAGGAATCTGACGATTATGAGGCCTGATGACTATTAATAGACATATAGGCTAACCGAAATTGATTGGCAAACCTGTAAAAAATAATGATGAACATCGTAAAAGATACAGCTGTAGATTAATGATAACGACGGGAACGTTTTCTTTACATTCCTTTTATTCCTTTCCTCTTTGGTAAGTAAAAGTGAAGGCCATTGCCAGTCACAATAAGACATTTATCATTTCATCAATTAGAGGGTACCAGTCACCGAGGACGTTGACAACCAGACTAAATACTATTTCTACGTTACAACATTTTTGTTAAAAGCATATTGCATTTTTCCACATTGGAACGTTGATTTCTTTGCTATGTAAGCATTGGGCTGGGCAGAGCCATACTTTATGTGACATTCATTCATTCATTACAATGGTTTGAACCAATGAAGGCATGTTCAGAACCCTGTTTCTCTGCATCCTTGTACATGTAACAAAATGTTGTGCAAGAGGTGTTACTTACTTCTGCCGGAAGCTGAATTATGAATTGCTACATGGGGCACCCATTTATCAAGCCAGGAAAGTGATTAATGAAAAAAGTGAGAGTATGATCGTCTGAAATCATGAGGAGACAACAGTCACAAAACATGATGGAAAACAGCTTGCTATTTCGTTGTAACATTGGGAAGTGACAACTGCGCATCTTTCAGTCCATTAAAATTCTAAAAGGTTTAAAAGAGTTCAAACGATGATGAACGCAGTGACGCCCAGAATCAGCACCATCACAGCCATAACAATCGCCATCATCCTTGTTTCACTTTGGTCTGGGATGGCGCGCGTCTTGGTCGGGTACTTGACGCGGTACATCTGCGTCTGGATCGCCTCCTTGGCGCCCTTCCACGCCCCAGGCCCCATCAGGCGGTACTGGTACGGCGTGCACGGGCCGAAGTAGCACTGTAGAGCCAGCCGGGGGTCGGAGAAGAAGAGGCTCTTGAAATCAGGCTTGACTCCGATCTCTACAGCAACGTCGTCCATCATCGTGATGTAGTCTACCTGGACGGTCTGTCGGGGAGACTGGTAGTACCGTTTGGAGATGTTCAGCTTCTTCTTGTTGATGTCCTCAGACATCACACGTTCAGAAGGGAGCTTGGCGGTCCCTTTGAAGACCCTGGTGGCCCAGCGAGACTGCATCTCGGAGATCGGCATAATCGCGCCCACTGGCTGGATCAGACCAATGATACTGAGTGTGGGGGGATTCAGCTTGGGAGGGAAGGCGTACTTGTAGAGGTTGACGTGGTTGTTCTCCACTTTTAGCACAGACTCGTCGACGAAGGGGAAACTGAAGCGGTAACCAGTGGCAAATATGACGGCGTCGATGTCATCTTCCACCGTGTCGTCCTCGAAGACGACTCCGGTCTTGGTGAAGCGCTTGATGTTGGGCTTGACGATGATGGAGCCTGTCATGATGTGGTTAGGTAAATCGTCGTTAACGGTCGGGAATTGGCCAAAGACGGCGTGTTTAGGTTTAAGGCCGTACTCGGCGTGGTCAAAGCGCTGGTTGAGTGTCCACTGTGCGATCCTTTCCTTCAGCCATAACGGCAGAGCGTCGGCCCAGCGGCGGTTGGCCCAGATGTCAGTGGGAGTACCACGAGACGCAGCCCGGGTGACGATCCAGCCTCCCCTCCTGGTGCTTAGGAAGAGCTGTTACAGGAGAAAATATGATACAAGTTCAATTACAATCCGTAGAGTTCGTGGGGAAAGATAACATCAAGCCAACCGTCCAAACTTACGCCACATCTTCAGAAAAGACGCTGGGGCCGCATGTTCCCCGTATTATTCGAACCAATGCACAATAAACATGTTTCGCCGTGTGGCTTCCTCAGTGTTATCGGCTCGAATTTATAGACCAGGTACATGGTGTCCTGACTTAGGAAGCAATTAGGCACTTAGGAAGAGCTGTCACAGGAGAAAAAAAGTAAAATAACTACAATTACAGTGTGTGTTTTGAAGCACTACGTGTATAATTCCAAACAGAAATGACCATAGAAATATCCATAAGTAATTTAATTTCAGTTCCTCTATGAAACAAACGTCTGATTCTGATTTATTTCATTTGTTAGACAAGCTGTTGATTTGTTTGTTTGTTAGTTTGTTTGTCTAACAAATTGTTAGACGCTTTTAGAGAACATATAAACATGTGCTGTTGCTTTACTTTATTCTTTTCTATAAACAGCATAGAAAGCGTATGTGTCATACCTGCTCAGTGTGCCGGCTGAGTTCCACAGAGATATCTCCACCGGAGTTGCCGATCCCGACGACGATCACTCGCTTGTTCTCATAGCCCTTGAAGTCTTTGTAGTCAACACTTGTGGAGGAAACGTAACGCAACATTAGGCTGATAGATTCCTGCTGTTCTCTTAAAAAACACATGGAGGAGTACTTTGAGTTTATCTTACAATATTTACCTTTCGGGTGTGGACGCTTTCGGCCAAGTTTGCCAATTTGAAAGGTTGCGATCGCCCACACATGCAAAACACGAAATGTACTTCATTTTCTAGTAGTACTGCCATGGCGTAATTAGTAAGAAACAAGGTGCAGCTAAGGTTAGTACTAGTACATGTTTAAAGGGAAAGGTTTCGTTTATTTTATAAAAGCTTTCGATCAGATTAATTTTCCATTTGTTGCTTGAACAATGACCAATCTTTGCCCTGCTTGTGATCTCTGTTGCATAGTAACTGTTTATTAAACGGGATGTTGGGCTAGAAGAAGGAAATCGTCTTGAGTACCTGTGTATAGTCTTCCCCTGGAAGTCATCAATGCCTGGGAAGGTGTCCCTGGGGTAGTGTGGGTACACGTGGTGCCCTGTACACACCATCACGGCATCGTACACTTCCGTGGTGGCCTCGTTCTTCTCCTGCAAAGCAAAAAACAGCTACCGCTCTAGGAAGGGTCGTATGTTTGAATAAACTTTATCAAACTCAACATAAAGACGTCAATAGTTTGTGGCCACATAATACAAACGTAAAAATACTGCACGGATGAACAAGGAATCACATAACAAAATTAATCTTATTTTCATTGCAACATGTAATGACAATACGTGATGACAATACAATCAATCCCGAAGCTAATGTTAGTGTCGTCATCAAAGAATGTATCTCTTTACGGTGAAACGTCATTTGCGACCCAAAGGAATCGATACACACAAATACATAATTTCCTTCGTTGTGAACGCAATGACAGTATCTAATATATGCATCATAAAGGTTTACAGCTGTGTCATCATGTCGCCTTTTAAGCGAAAAAGCGCATGTAATGCATTATGAATGGCATTTTCCAAAAATTATTCATAAGCTATTTTACGATAAATACACTTAAAAAAGTGTTTACAAACAAATAGATTACCACCTTTCCCTGATGTTAATACCAAAAGCGCACCTCATCAGTGTAGGTGATGTCCCACTGTCCTGTCTCTGCGAAGTTCTCTGTAGGTTTTACACGGTCCACACGGTGCCGGAATCTGGAGGTGAGACACATAAACCAATAAGGAGGTTAAAGAAACCTCCTTGCATAAACATTTGTCATTATGTCGTGTTTGCTTTGCACCTGCCAACACCAGCAGGAGATTACATGGTGAATACAATGTCTGACATCGGCAGGAGTACTCCTAAGCTGTAAAGCAGATTTTCAATGTACAATACAGAATACGCTTACAGATTCACAGATTCAAATCTGATTAGTAAAAACTCAACATTTTAAAGCTCTATATTTAGTTTAGTTAGGCACAATTGTGGGATAAAAACACAGGCGGATGTTCCATTAAGAATTCGCCGGCAAACGCAGCCAGGCTCACGGGGCCGTTTCGGGTCCTTCACTGAGGTTGTGTCGTACATTTTACCGTTTCCGTCGGGGTCGTGTGTGACACCTCACCTGATATGTTTGATGAGCCCAAACTTGTCCGCGTACAGTCTGAAATACTTGATGACCCAGGAGTGGTGCATGAAGTTGGGATACTCCTTGGGGATGGGGAAGTCGCTGAAGCATATCATCTCCTTACTGTTAATGGTTACGGTGGAACGGAAAACGCTACCGAATCCGGGCAGGGCTTCTTCCTTGAAGTTCCAGAGCCCGCCGATGTCGGTTCCCTTCTCGAAGCAGACGGGCTGCAGCCCCTCGTCCAGGCAGCACTTGATGGCGGCCAGCCCGCTCGCACCGGAACCGATCACCGCTACTCGCTTCGCCATTTCTCAGAGCACTTCAGTGCAGAGTTTTTTCAACTAACAATGTAAAATGATGAGTGGAAGCCTTACAGAAGATTGGTCAGCTGATGAGTCTGTAGCACTGTCATTGGTCAAGGCTAGAACATCAAAGAAGTCAGTTACGGGCTTTGTCACACCTCTAACTAATTACACATTGATGAGATACAAGTTTGTATTTTGTCTTTTAATGATGAACTACAATCGGTCGCCTTTTCTTTGGTGTCATTACAGAAAAGACAAACAAAAGAATTAAAAACAGCGCTAATCCTAATCACTAGCATGTTTTGTGCGTGTTGTAATCAAGAAATACAAGTGTGATTTTAGTACAGTACTAGTGTAAACGTAGGTTGTAGTTTCGGGTCAAGACCTTAAATGTACAACATGAAGTGTCCATTCCCGCATGGGATGTTTTTTTTCAAATTCAATTTTGGAACAAACAGTCCATTTTGCATAAGGAGGAGGGTGGAGTGAAAATTTCTGAATTTGCTCATAAGCAAATACCGGTCTTTCTAGTTGTAATTAGTGTTTATCTATCATGTTGCGACGTCATAGGCGACATTTGTAGACATTTGTAACTTAACATTGTTGTTAATTCTATACAACCAGATCTTGTGTGGAAAAATCTGTTGCTTGAGATGGTTTCACATTAGATAAATTATGATTCTCGGAATTTGCTTCATATTCATATTCAAAAACACACAATGAAGTTAACCTCTGACGTGTTTACATATAAGTCACATGTGTTGCATTTAGAACGTCTACAAGTTAGATCACAATTTGAATGTGATTGATATTCAAATTAAATAGAAAAGTAAAACCCCTGTCCTCCTCGGAAACATGACGAGAGACAGATATTATAGACTACGTACTTCTGTACATAGATTTGATACGTACCTCGGGTATGGCGGTGGTCTCTGTATTCATGTAGTCTAGCTCGCGTGCGTGTTCTGTGATCATTAGTGACCCGGAATGAGATGACCCTAAGCGGCAACGGCGAGTTATGGATCTGTTGTGATTGTATCCGTGGTACACCCTTTATAAGGGTTTATGTTCCAAACTCATAGTGGTGCACAGTGATGCACTGTGGGTAATATGTCAAGGGTGAGGGCCTCTCACTTGTAAATAGTTCATTGTTTAGATTACATGCCCAGATTTTTTTTGTTTATGTCTCAGGGCCGTCACCTTTTACACATTATACAATTATTTCAATCGATCTGCATGCGCAGTATGAACTATGACCCGGTTTATTGTACCCCCCTCCCATTTCCAATGAGTGACCAGGGAATGACCGAAAGTCTCATTTTCTTTCAAAATCAGCCTTATTGGTTAAGATGTGTATTTCTTAAGTTAATACGTTTAACTTCTACTTGGAGATGTGAGAATACATCCTCATAGGTACTGGTAATGCATGGTTATACTTGAGCATTCTCTTCAGGAATTTGCAAATGCTAAACAGACATGGGACTCTGTCGATGCAATATTGCCAAGAGAATAGACACGTAACGTTACTTCTGAATATTTTATTAAGAAAGGACAACGGTTTGCTTTTATCATCATATTAAAAGTGATTCAATCACCATCAGTATCATGCTATATTATTATTTGTATCATTGTTATCATAATCATTACTGTTGTTCATTACTTACTTTTCATAACTCTTTCGTGATTACATAGTTGAACTTGTTATCTTTCGTACTCCTCGACTGTTTATTTACTTTTTGTATCATTGCAGTACATCTTTATTGTTTTCATTATTTAGTTTATTTCAATCTGGAAGGAGGAAAGAGAACACACTTTCTGTTCCCCTGTCCTGGTCTGATGTAACGAAGTTGAATTAGATAAAGCAAACCACAGAAAAGGTTACAATATCTTTAAATTTCACACACACTGCTAAACCTTGAATTAAAAGTGTTTGATCACAGTGGGTACATGTACACTTTTTGTTAAATAACAATTCTCACGAGGCACTGAAAGTGTATGCATTTGTTTGATGCGTTGGAATTTTCGTTGGTAGGTTCTATGCTTAGCCTGACGTCTTCGCGCTTCTTATGCCCGTCCATTACGCGGCGTGGGGGGGGGGTCCATTAGCCCCGTAAAGCGAAGTTTGCGTTACATAGACTAGTTGTATGCTCATTTAAAACAGTTTGAAAAGTATGGCCACGACTAGGACCAGCAGGATGAGAAGCTGGAGGATTCCCGGCATTGTATGCTCGTTGAAGGCCCAATCGATAGACACAGTTTTTGCCGGCATCTGCTGGGATGTTGGGAGGGATCTAGACCGTAGGGGGCGGGACACCCGTGACCTTTCGGGAGAAATTTTGCCGACATCTTGACGGCGATATCTGTAGTTCCGTCTAGACGCTTAAAAAATCTGTCACTGACAAGCTATCCGCTCGCAGATATCGGGACAAACTGTGTCTAGATCGTGCCTAAAACAGCTTGAAAAGTATGGCCACGACTAGGACCAGCAGGATGAGAAGCTGGAGGATTCCCGGCATTCCACCGGACTTGGCTACCGGGACGGGACGCGTCTTGGTCGGGTGCGTGATCCGGTCCCACTGCGTCTCGATCGCCTCCTTTGCGCCCTTCCATGCCCCAGGCCCCATCAGGCGGTACTGGTACGGCGTGCACGGGCCGAAGTAGCACCTCATCGCGAGCCCGGGGTCTGAGAGCATCAGGCTCTTGAAATTGGGCTTGACTCCGATCTGCTCGGCGATCTCGTCCATGTAGGGGACGTAGTCCACCTGGATGGTGTGCCGGGGGGGACTGGTAGTAACGCCTGGACATGGCAACAGCCTTCTGCCTGATGTTGTCGCACATCACGACTTGTGGGGGGAGCTTGGCGGTCCCATTGAAGACCCTGGTGGCCCAGCGAGACTGCATCTCGGAGATCGGCATGATCGCGCCAACAGGCTGGACGAGACCAATGATGCTGAGTGTGGGGGGATCCAGCTTGGGAGGGAAAACGTACTCGTACAGGGTGACCTGGTTGTTTTCCACTTTCATGACAGACTTGTCGATGAAGGGGAAGTCGAAGCGGTACCCGGTTGCAAAGACGACGGCGTCGATGTCCTCCTCAACCGTGTCGTTGTCGAAGACGACGCCGGTCTTGGTGAAGCGCCTGATGTTTGGCTTGATGACGAGTGAGCCCGTGATGATCCTGTTAGGCATGTCGTCATTTACCATCGGATGCTGACCAAAGAAGGGATGCTCCGGTTGAAGGCCATACAGGGCGTGGTCAAAGCGCTTGTTGAGCTCGTCGTGTGCCAGTTTCCTCACCAGTGACACGGGCAGGCGGCCAATGATAGCCGACTTAGCGCGCCTGGCTTTGACTATGTCGACGGGAAGACCGTGGTCTGACACCCGGTTGATGATCCAGGTTCCTCTTCTGGTGCTCAGGTAAACCTTGAAACACACAAACAATTTTGATATCAACGGCTCCCTTATTACTTCGTTCACTAACTAACCGTGCATTCCCCTGCATACAACGTTTAGGTACTATACCTCAAAGTGGCTCAGAAGAGATGCTCTGTATTGACCAACTCTGCTGGCTGCTGGTTTTGAACATTTCAAGAAGAAAATTGGAAGCGATGAACAGCCAAAGGAGTTGTCATAAACCATTTCAAATCAGTTCCATCTACCTGTTTTGCATGCCGACTGAGTTCCACGGCGACGTCACCACCGGAGTTCCCGATACCGATGACGACAACGCGCTTGTTCTCAAACCCATGGTGGTCCTTATAGTCATGACTGTGAAAGCACAATTGAAACTTAATCATCAGCTGAAACATACAGACAGCAAACGTCTCACTTGAGAAGATACAAATGAATTATCTCTCGCTACCTGTGAAGGGTTTTGCCTTGGAAGTCATCGATCCCTTCAAAGCTGCCCCTGGGGTAGTGTGGGTACACATGGTGCCCGATACACGCCATTACGGCGTCGAATACCTCCGTAGTAGCGGTGCCTTTTTCCTGATAGACGGTGAAAGAGGGCAATGTCACAATGCTGTTTTCTCTACCATTCTGCATTCACATACATATACAGGGAAGAGCGTTGGCAAGTACAATTTACAGTAACAGCAACAGCAAGCATATATAGGCGTGATTGAAGCACTACACAACAGATCTTTGTACATTAGGTCTACGTGCATTAAAATGGTCATCTCTTATACTTGTACCTCACATCAAATATATATGGTTATTGGTCATAGAAGAAATGAGATGGGAAGTAGTGATTGCGTATGTACAGCAGTGTATTACGTGCGCAATATTGTCTCCCACCTCATCTGTGTAGGTGAAGTCCCATTGTCCCGTCTGGGCGAAGTCCTCTCTCGGCTTCACGTGGTCCACATGGTGACGAAATCTACGTATAACAACAGAGGAAGGTCAATAGATTTACAGGTTTCCTCAGAAAACTACAAACAGTTAATAGAAAGTCATTCACAGTACTTGGCGGATTAAAAATCGAAAAGAAAAGCGCCAGCGTAATACATTGTCCCATTCGGAAATATTGGATGCAGAAGGGTATCAAGTCTTTGTCACATAACTGTTATATTGCAAGCGTGTTGTTTTTAGTTCATGACCTCAGTGAGCAAGGCCATTGCGTCAACATGGTTAAAATATAAATGGTGAACCCGAAAATAGGCGTCAAAATAGTCATCAAAGCGTCAGCAGGTAATATAACCTGGTTATGTAAAAGAAAACTCTACTATCCTCACCCTATGGAACTTTGACTTTATTCAGATTGTAAACAGTACAATATACGTGGGTCACAGGCAGCGCAGTTGCTGGTGTTGTGACCCACTTTAATACAAACATATAGACATAACATCAAAACACTGAGTAGCCTGTGAATCTGAAACATCAAATGCGATCATTGATTACAGTGTAAAATATCAAATATTACACCTTGGAAAGTCCAACTGAGTTTTACAACTGTAACACTGTTCTTCCCTAGCTTACATGTAAAGAGAGAATAACATCGTAGTCAGGATCCTTAACAATCATTTCTGGACTTTACTTATTTGGCAACCACTCCACCCCGACTGTTGGTAGACGCTACGTGCAGGGACTTGGTTAATTCAACTATGACATATGCGGGTCTGCCTAAACACCACAAATGACTCTAATATGCAGTGTATATGGAGCAACGACATTGTGTACGCCCTGGAGACATTCTTTATAAATTTATGAATTTAGTAAACGCAGAAAGTCCTACGTATTCACCAGTTATTTCCAGTTAGTCCGGTTTCTAGATTAAAGCAATTCTTGACCACCATGTTGGATCGTGCTTCTTTGCATTTGAGGCTGAAAAACACAAGTTTTATAAGTTGACAATGATAGAATTGCGGTATGCTATAATCTATGAACCAACAGCTTCCATAGTTTTATCACCCTGTCGTCTATAGAGCCGAGGAAGGTATCAAGAACTTCCCCATGCAGACTCCTAGCACGGGCGATCCAGCATGGCGGCCAAGAATTGCTTCGATCGTGAAACCAGCGGACTAACTCGAAATAACTTGTGAATACGTAGGAGTTGTTGCGTTTTTTAGATTCATGAAATTATAAACATTGTCTCCAGTGTCTCACACAAGGTCGTTGCCCCATATACATTGCTTAATAGAGTCGTTTGTGGTCGTTCGTGGTGTTTAGGCAGACCGCGTATACGCTATAAATACCACTTATGGCAAATGACAGCAAACGAAACAAGATTGGCAATGGAAAAAAAGTGTGGCAATGAAAAAGCATTGCCATGGCGACGGTAATATTGTTTGACTTTTTTGTAACGTATTGTATTGTATGTTGATAGAGATGATTGAGGAATTGTATGCTTGGTAAGTCATGATGATGTTCCGGGCTGTATGTGCTAGTGTCGTAGTGTCGCGATACGTTGGCTGAATGTACTGTGTAGTATGATGTTGTTGATACACAAGTTAAGTATTATCATGAAGAAATATCAATACAATTAAACTAAAATTAATATGATTATGTCAAACATGCTACATGTTACATTGATATTTTGCAATAATCTGCGCCTGGCCATATAAGTGTTTATGGCAGCGGTTCCAAGGAATCAAGGCATCTGGCCAATGCTGCAATGTTGATGTAGGTATATGAATAAGCCATTCTATAACATCTGCTCGAAGATCAAGAGCTAAACGACCTTCTGTGGCATACAGGGAGATAGACAGTTACGGTAGGTTGGTACTTGCGGGTAAAAACTTCTCGGTTCAGTTAAAATACGGGTCAAAGTTATGTGCGTTTCGTGGATCTTTTACCCTGGGAATCAGACGGGATCGAGCCTGGTTACCACACCGTAGCCCGATCTCAATATCTATCGTGCAGGGGTCTGGCAGGATGACTGTAGAATGGCTCTCCAATGCCCTTGGTCAGAGAGAGGAGAACCTAGGATTGATAACCACCCCAGGTAGCCAGCTACAACACACCACAGTTGGTCAGCAGGCTATTGTAGTAGCGAATCAGGGACTAGATATGGCTCAAGGGTGTATTGAGCTATTTTTCAAAATAACAGCAGAACTTTAAGGCTGGAACTTTGTAAGGTCCATCTGCCCTTTCCCCGAAAAGGGTAGCGATAACTCCTTCGGGTTAAACTCCCCCGGAGCGCTAATGTGAGATCGGCGGGCTGACTGGCTTGGTTCCCCGAACTAAACTCGCTAGCTACCCGGTCCTGTCTGGCTCCCAGGGTATGGATCTTGAAACGTGCTAACTGTGATTACAACGCAAACGGACACTCATTCGTCGGAATTTTCCTATTTTGAAATACTCCCCGTGGAAGTAGGGCATGATCATGATACAGAAGCCACTCTTCATGCCGACTTAGTTTTGTTCCGTGCTACTCAGTGTACATGACGACCTTTTCGATGTGTGCCCTGGTGGTTTGTGATCTAGACGAGAGTCCTGTTTACGTCTGCCCTCTAAAGGATTTCATATCCCGAACTTTATTCTTTATCCAAAAAAGGACTTCCGGGCCCTTGTCCCAAGAATTTTGCTAGCTTTTTACGTCAAACTGAAGGGTTACTTCCTATACCGGGACACGTGTTCGTCGGGCCCATGCCGGCCACGGGGTGCCACCTCCCCGCTTGCCGCTTGGTGACGTGGGTGGCCGGGCAATTATCGGAAGCTGGGCGCTCCAGGGAAAACATGAGATGGGGCATCTTAGTTTAAGGTTATGTCAGGAGGAGGAAGAGACATGTCATCCTTTTGGGTAAGCGGTGCGCTCCAGGGAGAACATGAGATGGGGCATCTTAGTTTAAGGTTATGTCAGGAGGAGGAAGAGACATGTCATCCTTTTGGGTAAGCGTGATTATCGTCGCGATGGTTCTGCTCTGTTCTGTGAGTGTGAGTGGTTCTGTTCTAGTGATCAGTGGCGGTTTGTTTACATCTCCGTGAAGGGGGGGGGGGGGCGATTATGTGGTACTTATTTCCTCGAGGCCCTCCCTCATGGATGCCTTTGGTTATCACTTATCAGTAACGCATATTTTATTCTGATCTAAACAAACACAGAAACGCTAAACCAAGGAGCTTTTATCCTTGGCTAAACCATGTGTATAACGGTGGGGCACTACATCCTCTAATCAAACCTCGTTGTGACTAGCACGTCCTCTCTTACTTGTCTAATATTTCTTCAAAACATTTACATCTTTCCAAATTATGCCTAACAACAGTTATGGGAAGACCAGTATAGGATTCCATAAGAAATGAACCGTTAAACGCTGTTATGTGACCTTTGACCTTATAAAATACAACACGGCTGATCTCATTGACCATATTTCACCTTGAATTAAGTTAAACAATTATAACCGTCCACAAAGCCCTATCTGCAAGACCGAGCTGAAGTTAGCAGCCCGTTTACCAGCACCAGTTGTGGCACGTAGACACCACGCACTCGCAGTTGCACGTACGTCGGTTTGTACCCTTAGCTTTAAAATGGTTAGACCAGTCCTGCTATGTATCTCAAGAACATCTTGATGTTTGAGTCTACACGACATGAAGAGTGTATTCATGTTTACTGTACTATACCTTGGACATTTTGTATCAAACACCCTAAGGTGCAACACGGTATCTTTAAGCTATACTACGTAATGTTTGGACAATACAGTATGTTTTTGTTGGGTTTCGCCTGCGTGCCTGTCTTGATCAGGCGGTCCAGGGCGCGACTCATCTTTAAGGGATATACATGAATGTTGTGATCGAGGCACACCTCTCGTAGCTTTCTTAGCCCGGCTTGCACCGAATGGTTCTACAACGTACATAGAAATAAACGTTAAAAGGGGAAAATTTGTCATAACATGCCGGACTCAGTCCTGCATGGGGCTAATAAGTCGTGTATGTGTAGAGAGTCGTGAGCATGACAGGCCCATTTGTCACACCGACTCAAAGGGTGACTACCACATTCCAAACCAAAGATACTGTAAGTCGACAACGCATGATGAGTGTGTTCATGTTTACTGTGCACTTGGGGAAGTTTGTATCAAACACCTTAAGGTGCAGCAAAGTAACAGTAAAGATCACGGCGCTGCAATCCATGAAGATCGAGCGGGTACAAAAATAACCTGGAATCCAGTCTACCGTGGATTGGCCAGGCTAACTTCGGGACAGGAGAGTCTTTCCACCGCCGGGGTCACATACAATGAAAGAAGACGAAAAACCAAAATAGTGAAATTTGGTGAAATTTCACCACATTCGCAGGCGTGCCTCTATTGTCTCTCATCGTTTGTATCATGTATCTGTCTCGTGATATGTTCTGGTACTTCCCACTTGTGGCTATGCCTTGTTTGTTCATTCTCAACTTTCTGTGATGAATGTGAGCACTCATTTGTTAGACATGAAAATGACGTCTAAAATAATAGGTACAACCACACCTGGAGGCATAATAAGATCTTCACCTTACGGAGACTCATGATCAGCATAGAAAACTTAGTTTCTACGTGTTGTCGGGCGTGTACGGGGGTTGAAGTCTGTAATCATTACTGCTTTCGTTGGGTGTTTGGTCAACGCTGCGATATAAAAATTCCCCCGTTACCTATTTATACAATCAAGGATAAAACCTTACAAATGTGGCCTTACAAGAGGGTGGTAGAATGCATCGCGGGAGGTATTCATTCACACCATGTCGTATAACAGTTCTCTCGAAGGCGATTAATCGATATGCAAAACAAATGGCTTCCTCATGAGGCTTGTTTGAAATTCATGTCTGGTTTTACAACACTTTTTTTGCACCACAATGCCATTGTTCTGTGGGTGTATGTCAGATCAATCCCAGTTCCCAACCTGACCTCAAATGAGCAGGACGTGGCATGTCTTGGAGGCCCATTTTCTCGAGTATGTTCAGGGAGGCCCATTTTCTCGAGTATGTTCAGGGAGGCCCATTTTCTCGAGTATGTTCAGCCGTTTTCACAGTATGTTCAGGCGAGTTCCGTACACAACCCGACATGTCTGAGTTCCAGCTCGAGCTGGTGTAAAACGTTTTGCTGCAGCATGGTGGCATCTCTGCCGAACTGTTCTGTAGTTTTGATCCTGACCAGTTCTTGCCAGACAGACCAGCCGATGTCGCTCCTACCTCCTCCCCCATTTCATTCGCCCTGCTGGAGCAACCGTTCTGACGAGCTGTCCTGTTCCCAGTTTGACCCGTTCCTGGTAGACCACATCATGCATTATCTTCCTGCATTTTTAGTTTGTTTCTCGTTTATGGAAGTATTGATCGATTTAACTCGCATGTTTTTATGTAGCATCTCTACTAGTTTTTCTTTACTATCTTGGAGCCTGTTCCTTAGCTTGATGTAACCAAGGAGGTTATATCTTTCATGTCTTTGACAGTTTGATTTAACGCTGTTTGTACATTTTCTTGTTACAAGAAATTGCCAGACAGACCAGCCGATGTCGCTCCTACCTCCTCCCCCATTTCATTCGCCCTGCTGGAGCAACCGTTCTGACGAGCTGTCCTGTTCCCAGTTTGACCCGTTCCTGGTAGACCACATCATGCATTATCTTCCTGCATTTTTAGTTTGTTTCTCGTTTATGGAAGTATTGATCGATTTAACTCGCATGTTTTTATGTAGCATCTCTACTAGTTTTTCTTTACTATCTTGGAGCCTGTTCCTTAGCTTGATGTAACCAAGGAGGTTATATCTTTCATGTCTTTGACAGTTTGATGTAACGCTGTTTGTACATTTTCTTGTTACAAGAAACTCTTTATTATTGTCTTGTTCATTTTCTGACTTTCTTTCATGATCGTAAGAATTTCCTTTGTTTATGTTATGAATAAAGATGTTCAGTAACATAGGTTGATTTGCTGTTTCCCTTTTTGTTAATTCTTTAATTGCTTTTATTTGCATGAGAAAGGTGGGCGTCTCCAACTTAGTCAATTTATTCGTTGGTTGGTACACCCCTACCCCAAGGGAGACCATTCAGTTGAATGGTGGGCGTCTCCAACTTAGTCAATTTATTCGTTACTTAGTACACCCCTACCCCTAGGGACACCATGCTATGTGGATATAGTCACAAGAAATACTCGCTCCTGATTGGCTGAGGAAAGATGGCCATGTTCTAAGTAATAGTTAGATCATGGGAGTGGCCTGACAATGTGGGGACCCCAACAAACTCCAAGGGTGGCGGAGCAGTACCAAATCCACACAGTCAGGTTACTCCCAGGATCTAACTGACTTAGAACATGGCCATCTTTCCGAAGCAAAAATACACTTTTTTTAGTCATTTAGAAACATGCAGTTTTCCTAGCTAGCGGACAGACAGGCTACATTCTTCTCTTATTTCTCATTCATGACCCTGGTGATGGCGCCTCACACCTTTTGCTCATGAGGGTTGTGTGAAATTCATGTCTGGTTTTACAACACTTTTTTGCACCACAATGCCATTGTTTTTTGGGTGTACGTCATTTTGATCCCAGTTCCCAACCTGACCTCAAATGAAAGGAGTCGGCTCAAAATTAGCACCTTGCCGCGGCCTTTGTTTTGCGATGTTAAACCCTGCTGTGTCCTATCGACCCATTGATTCAGCACTGGAACACCAGTGCGGAGACCGTTACTTTTGTATACTTGCTTGTCAATTAGAGTGAACAATAAAAACAATGCCGATAGTCGGTTGGGTGTATGTAAATCAAGACCAATTTGCACCCCAATGTTAATGTTTTTTTCTTCAAAAGTGAGTCGAAGATGGTTCAAAAGGGACAAATTATGAGCCGACTCCTTCCCCTCTTTCAACCTCCTTGGTAGGACGTGGCATGTCTGGAAGGCCAATTTCTCGAGTATGTTCAGCCGTTTTCACAGTATGTTAAGGCGAGTTCCGTACACAGCCTGACACGTCTGAGTTCCAGCTTGAGCTGGCGGACGTTTTGCTGCAGCCTATTGGCATCTCTGCCGAACCGTTCTGTAGTTTTGATACTGACCAGTTCCTGCCAGACAGACCGGCCAATGTCGCTGCCCCCTCCCCTATTTCATTCACCCAGCTGGAGCAACCGTTCTGACGAGCTGTCCTGTTCCCAGTTCGACCCCTTCCTGGTAGACCACATCATGCATTATCTTCTGCAATTTTAGTATGTTTCTCGTTTATGGAAGCATTGATTGTATGCCTCACGTTTGCCTCGTTTTTATCAATTTAACGCGCATGATTTTATGTAGCATCTCTACTTTTGAAAGTTTTTCTTTACTATTTTGGAACTTGTTCCCTAGCTTGATGTAACCAAGGAGGTTATATTTTTCATGTCTTTGATGTAGCGCTGTTTGTACATTTTCTTGTTACAAGAAACTTTTTATTATTGTCTTGTTCGTTTTCTGACTTTCTTTCATGACCGTTAGAATTTACTTTGTTTATGATATGAATAAAGATGTTCAGTAACATAGGTTGATTTGCTGTTTCCATTTTTGTTAATTCTTTAATTGCTTTTATTTGCATGAGAAAGGTGGGCGTCTCCAACTTAGTCAATTTATTCGTTGGTTGGTACATCCCTACCCCTAGGGAGACCATTCAGTTGAATGGTGGACGTCTCCAACTTAGTCAATTTATTCGTTAGTACACCCCTACCCCTAGGGACACCATACTATGTGGATTTAGAATACTGGATGTGATTTAGTTTCCTTCTGATATAACGGCAACTGGGAAATACAGACGGGATCCCGTTCTTGTATACGCGAACGTGTAACACGTCTGCAGGGACACCACCCAGGGAAGTTACCGGATAGGACATGGGTTAAAATCCCTGCTAATTATCAACACTAATGGTGTCAAAAGATTTTGAGCGTTCTGTTTAAATATCTTAAATGTAAAAGTACAAAAACTTTTCAAATCCCCGGGAAATAAGAGAATGTGCATGTTGTCACCCGCAGATTTTCATGCGCAACTTTTCACGCACACAAAACCCCATCTCTGTTAGCGCAAGGAACTTTTATGATCAGTGATAAAAGCTCCTTGGTTAGCGTAAAAGTTTAGATGTGAAGTTTTGAATTTTCGTGAAACATGCATAAAAGTTCCGTTGTCGTGGTTTTCTAGGTGTTTGGTCGACATACTACTAGTATCTATCTGACACAGTGACTAAATTTGTCACATCGCCGGATTCTGAGAATCACCACGATAATTTTTGCCATCTGTTCTACTCTTCGTTCCGTACACCTACAGTGCAGTCAAGGCCACTCTGACATTTCATACGTACCCCCTGGCCCTAGCCTGTGTTTACACAAGCTCTCTCGCCGGCTTGGCTTAATGACCCCCTCCCCCCTAGGGTGGCGGCAATTGTAGGGCCGGCCGCTAGGGGCTTGATTTTAGTCAGGCTACCCTGGCCCCAGCCCTGGGCGTAACTCATTTTCTGTGACAGCTAATTGCAGCAGATTTGGCCAAACATCCTCCCCTGATCTCTGGCATCTTTGAACCACAACCAGATTTTTCGCCTCCATGGTTTCGGCTTTAAAAATCTCCAAACCGTGCTCATGTAGTGTCATGTCCCGTGCCTTTTCTTTGCCAAATTGTACCAACCCTCTTCCCCACCGACTCACGTTAAACATTCAAGTTGAGAACGGAGTGCCAGAGTGAATCGTGAACCTTAAATCGTTTCTGCCATGTTTGGGTCAAATCATGAGGTTTTGTTAGATCATTCTACCTATGCACAATGCATTTCTTTCCCGCTATAGTTGCAGCGTGTAACATGGATACCCTAGTTCTCTCTGTTAAAATGTCAATACATTCGTGTGTGGTTGTTACAAGACATGTTGGTATGTGTTTTGATAGAAGATAAATGTGGCGGAGTGGATACAAACGTGTTTTATTTTGTATCTAATTAGAGCAGTATATACCTCAGAGTAGCAATCCCCATTTAGACACATTTGGGAACAAGTAAATAGGGGGTCAGTAAAACCAGGACTGTTGACGGAAGTTTTTAATTTGAAATGACTCAGTATTTGATGCATGATAAACAAAAATCAACTAAACTATTCGATTAATCACTAGATAGTGGATAAGATGCCTAGTTTGAGACGGATTATCAGGGCGAGTTGCGAGTTATTTATCGTTTATACATCGCAAGTTCATTTCGCCGATGTCTTAGAAAATATGGATCGCGACACCATATTCCCATAATTGTACTGATACATCCCGGATCAATGACAAGCTGAAAGGGAACAGTGTCACTTATTATTGTTAAAAGATTAGATAATATCAGTACGGGCGAAAATCATACGGCCGACTGTTGAAGCACACCACAAGAAAAACGGTCCAAGAATTCATTATTTAAATACGCTTCGTCAATTAACAGGAAACATTGTAGCCGTTAAACTTAGCACTAGTTTTTAAGGTAGGCATAAAAGGGTTTAAATGTTTTGATTCGCTATTGTTGTTTTTAGCGTTTTTAGGTTGCAATATAGCAATCGTAAAGTACCCCCTTTTTGATAGGTACATCTCAATCTCCCGTTTTGATAGTTGGTTGCGTCTGAATCGCCCCCGTTTGGATAGTTACGACAGAAACAATGTTTTGAAAGGAATGAATTTGAACGACAAGCTGTGTTGATGTAAAAGCGTAACTCCTGTAAAAGCGGGAATTCCTTGTATTAAAAGCAGACCGCATGATTTATTGTCACTGGACCACCATGGAAATGACAAGTCTGTGTCGTCTGTGCAATGTGGTGCTGGCTTTTCGTCACACCCGCAACAAGCGTAAATGTGCTAATCAGAAACGGTCTGTTGAACTGCCTTTTGTTTAGAGCCAGGCCTTCCAGGCGAGAGTGGGTGAGGGGGGGGGGGGGGGTTCCGGGTGTGACCCTGCGTATCTCTTCGCACAATGCGCGAGTGGTTTGACCGTCTGGGGACACGGGTACTAGACGCATACAGACAGCGCCTGGCACGTCTGGGCCACATACCGAGCTTCGAGTTAGATACAAAGAGAAGATCCCGTCATTAATTTGCACGGCGGCATCTTGCTCCAATCAGTTGCAGATGCCACCGATACAAAGTGGTACCGGCACTATCAATAGACAATACCGTTCAGGTCTGGCGAATGTCGTGACCCAGGCTGTTGTTATTATCGGCAATGGGTTTGAGAATCTTGATAATACGCACGCGTAGACCTGACGTAAGTTTTAGGTTTAAGCACACGCCGGGCATATCAGGTGACATACAAAAAGAGACAATGAACAGGTTAGCTTTGACCACTGTACAATAGATATATATATACACAAGTGTAGCATTGAGTGTTTGTTTTTTATAGTGATTTTTATACACAGAATATATTTTTATATGACAACACACAGCCATTTCTCAAACATGACCATTTAATCGGACACAGGTATAGCATTGAATGTTGGTTCTTCTAAAGTGAATAAAACATTGTCATCAAGTGACATGTCTGTGTATTTAAGTGTCATTCTTCCCTTGTATAGGAGTGAGATAGAGCCAGCTTAAGAAATGGTAGCTTACGAGGTAATAACTCATGTAACCCATACATTGTGGATTACGATAGGTACTCAGAAAGAAAATAAATACTGGTCAATTGCAATGTACGAGTGGTAACTAGTACGCAGTCGTGTTTGGGTTAATTTTGAGGTCTTGCTAGATCATTCTACCTATGTACTATGTATATCTTATTTCCCCACAATAGTTACAGCGTGTCACAATATAGACTAGTTCTTTTTGTTAAAATGGCAATATATTCGTGTGTGATTGATACAACACATGTTGGTGTGTATCTGCATACAAGATGAAAGGGCAAAGTCCTTTATTTTTGTATCTAATTAGAGTAGTATAAACCTCGGAGATGTAATGTCTAGTCACATTTTGGAAAAAGAAAATAAGAGGTCAATATAACCAGGACTGTTACCGGAGATACTGAATTTAACATCGCCCAGTATATGATGCATGATCAAAAATATCAACTAAACTACCCGATAAGCGCACCTCAGAGAAGGCGGTACAAGATATATCTATTGTTTTACGCTTCGTCAATAAACAGGAAACATTGTAGCCGTTAAAACTTAGTACTAATTTTTAAGGTAGGCATGAAAAAGTTCCGGGTTATAATGTTCTGATTCGCTGCTATTGCTTTTAGCGTTGTTAGGTTGCAATATACCCATCGTAAAATAGATCCTTTTTGGTTACATTTCAATCCCCGTTTTGAAAGCTGTGACTATATCGTCCCCGCTTGGATAGTTAAAACAAACAAAACGGGCGGTCCCTGGCCGTCGTCTGGACATCGTCTTGGGATTGGTCACCGTGCTGACGTCAGTCTGTAAACATTGACAAATAGGAACTGCACAAGTACATTTTCCAACCAATGGCAGCCCTCAGAATAACGTCAGTTTGCTTCCCACTAAAGATCGATCACTGACTATCTAGTCAGGCGGAGATGGCGCGGCGGACAAGGTCGGCCGAGTTAGACACGGCGCTTCAACTGGACAGTGAACATGCACAAGCGACTCAATTTCGGTGAGAGTACCTTGATTACTAATGATAGTACTTGAGTACTAATGATAGCATGTATTATGTGTATAATAGATACGTCACAAGTTGTTAAGAGTGACTAGAGCTAAATAAACCGAGAGCGTTACGATGTGAATCGTACCAGGTGGATTTTGGGACTGTGTGCTTGGGTTGAGTAACACTGCCAACCTTAATCTCGTGGGCCCAAATCTTACCCCAAACCGCCCGAGACCTTGGTCTTCAAAAAGTCCGCCAACATCACGTTTCGGCAAGATAAAATATGAGTCCCATATTAACGGCATTATAGTTTTGGCATTTTTACAGCGTATTGTTGTGTAGGAATTAGTCTTCATCTGTGACCTTGTTTCGCCAGAGTTTTTTAATTTTGTTTAGAGAATATCTTTCAACGTGGAAACTTCTTGGCAGTTTGTTACTCATACCATATGTTGTTTACGGCACAACCAGGCACAACCCTTTTGTTTTTGATCGGCCGAAGATATCAGCGCTCCATGAGGCCCTCCTGTGGAATTCCATTCGCCACCTTGCCGCCGCCGAACAACAAACGCTTCTGTTTCTCGTGGTCATATTCATCTGTTTCCCGTGGTCTTAAAGTAAAAGATACGATTTGTTACCGGGGTCCCCGTTCTCAATCATCTTTTTCTCTGCGTTTCACTCACCCTTTATCGTCTGTGGACTAGTACAGTCAAGCACGTATCCACAGTTCTATAGTAATACTGCTGAGCACGAGTCGTCAATTAACCGACGATTGCCGGAACTGCCATACTCCCATCCGTCCTCCGATCGCCCGCCGTCTTATCACTCTGACTGTAGCCAAAACGGTACCGGTAATCTGATCACCCATTGTCCTCCAAGCAGTTTAATAGTGGTGAGCGTACATGTGACTTATTTCATTCTGTCTTATTACAGGCTGGTGATGATATAGCCGTTGTATACAGGATGCTTTTCCAATCACCTTTACCACCCTTCCACACGTAGAAGTTGGATATCTCTTGCAAATGCAACCGTTTTACTTGTATGATGGACGAAATATTCTGTATACTGGTTTACGCAACCCGACGTAACAGTGTATTGCATTTTAGACCCGATAGCCGTCGCTTGTGGCTTTTAAGCCGACATGTATATTGATATTTTGATGTGCCTTCGATCATGCGAAGCCAAGCCGAGAAAGAATATTTTGTGTCATTACTTCTTATTCACGGTGGTACATTTTATTTCTGAAACTTCTTTAATGATTCAAAACTCGGGCTACACCAAAAGGTAAATGATAATGCACTTTTGTGCCCTTTGGTTATAAGAGAAATAGACCTCATCGGTCAAAGTAACAGCACGTTAGCATCACGAGTATTGTTGTCTGGCTGCACAAGCGTTATCGCCGGTGCAATGAGACGAGTGGGAAAAGTCTTCGCCATGCATTCGGTACGTCGTAAGTTCGATCCCCGGCCAATATAGTATGACGTGTTAAATGGTCGTGCTAATTTCTCAGCTTAGCACTCAGCATTCGGGAAAGAGTATGTAATTTGAACACACACCACAGCCAGTGTCCTGGCCCCCTACTGTAGTAATTGCATTTGTTTGGCCCAGGGTTACTCCAAGAACATGGGCGCCGCCCTATGCACCATGGAGCGGGAAGGACTTTGACTTGACATGACAATATAAGCGCTGTAATTCAATATGTATGACTTTTGCTATAAATTATATCTGAATTACTTTGATGCCTTACATCACTACCGACGGCCTGTAACTAACAGAAAACAACACTTTACCGATCCAGACATACAAAAGTTGCTAAGTTAGTATCACTATTGCAAAAATACTTCATATCAATCCTTTCTCACAATCTGTCCCCACAGGTGAACGCCGGCATGACAACCCCCAGGTTACAGGAAGAATCGACTGACAAGTACACCCCTTTGTCGCGATGGTTTGGTAACCAAATGAACATCACAGCAATAAGAAAAAAAGGGATTCAAGCGTCACACAACCATACAAAATGAAATAACAGAAAGATATGAAATAAAAACCTTCAAACGAAACAAAACAATCCTCATACATACACGACATCATTACGCCGAATGGTCAAGCAAAAAATATAACTGACCCACAATTCTACCCTAACGATGCATAATATCGGGTATTTTGTTAAAAAATGTAATGTGCTGTATACTTGATGGTGAAACGAGTATTAAAACATGAAATCCTGGTTTATAACATCGGTCACGTCATCTTATTATACGCCATACCCAAAGCAGACTAAAGTCACACACAAAAACAAATTCCCTAGGGAATACCCGTAGAAAATACCCGTAGAAAAAAATACCCGTAGAAAAATTCCTCGCATGCCTGCGGAATTCCTAGAATTCCTGTCAAACGGTCGCACACTATAAACATTAGGCTCGCCCCTGAGGCGTCGCCAAAAATACATTGTCTGGCGGTGGGTGTTGTAGGTTTTTTTGACCAGTGCAAAATGTGGAAATAGCATTGGAAAGGGTTTGGCAGGTAGGTGCGCGTGCATAGACTGGATACTCCCTGTCCTACTAACCCTGGCACCTAGCCCATCTGTAACATAAACAACAGCCAGCAAGCAGAAATGTACTATCCCTGGTACAACACAATGGTCTGCCAGTAACCTAAACTTACGGCCAGCACTACAGTGTATAGTGGGGAATAAAAAAAAGTAAGAACCAACTGTTTCCAGCACCTCAGTTCTTGAATGACTTTCTTGCACCTAATCCACATGGCTGTCCTACTTCGTAATATTCCAGTCCATGGGATAACTTGACGGTTGAACTTTTCACACAATTGTCGTCCTCACCACCCAAAGCAATAACAGTCGATGTACGAACCTCCGCCTGGCTTTTACCTACGTGACAGACGGGCAAAGCGTCCTCTAGCTGCCCCACAAAACCACCCTCTGCCTTGAAGACCTGATGCAAGTATATGTTTAAAAAAATCCCCTTCTTCACTATATAGACAACAGCTCTCTCCCTCTGCATTACGACTGGGTGATCCCCGAATCTCTGCAGTTGCATTACTATCGAGGTTCTGGCCCATACGAAAGAGTAACCTCCTTGTCCTGCCGAACTTCTCAAGGGAGCCAGCATGTCCCACATTCTACATTCCACCAAGGGACCCAGAATGTCCCACATTCCCCTTCCCACCAAGGGACCCAGCATGCCCCACATTCCACATTCCACCAAGGGACCCAGGATGCCCAAATTCCCCTTCCCACCAAGGGACCCAGCATGCCCCACATTCCACATTCCACCAAGGGACCCAGGATGCCCCACATTCCCCTTCCCACCAAGGGACCCAGCATGCCCCACATTCCACCAAGGGACCCAGCATGTCCACCAAGGTGTTGACGAGGCAGTGTTGGCATTCCAGTGAAGGTAGCAATGTAGGAATTTCAGTGGCAATGTTGGGCAGTGCCGTTGGAATTCCAGCCAGAGTGGTGAAAGAATGTGCCCCCAAAAGCCAAACAAATCAGTGTTTGACATATTTCTCAGTATTTTACAAGATTATATCATATGCTGGCAGGATGATGTTAGGTGCATGGCTGGCTTGCCCACCATCTATACATGTCCTTGTGCTTGCAATTTTGCGTGTAGCCCAAAAAGGGGTTTGAATAACGTGTGTGTGTGTGTGTGCCATGAAAATTACCAGTGTGTGACCTTCATATAACTTTAGGATATGCAATGAAAATTACATTTGGCTTTGAATATAATTACAGTTTGCCATCATTCAAGATTATGAACTTAATATGTAACATTTCCTGTCTACCTATGGTATATCCCAACCATCCCCCTGATCCTAGCTTCCTGGGACATGACCCTAATTCCATTTCACATTCATTGAGGCTAATATTCCATACATGCCTGTGGAAAGATGCCTGTGCAATTCCTAGAATTTTTGCAGACTGAACATAATATATACCATTTGGCTCGCCCCTGAGGCGTCGCCAAAAAGAAAGGTGTTCTAAAATGTTAATGGTGAAACATCAGTCTAAAAGAACAATTGCAAATTATTTAACAGAAACCTCCTGGCTTTATATTATTCAGGTAATGACCTAACTTTCTACCTGATATGTTTGATGAGCCCGAAGTTGTCTGCGTACAACCGGAAGTACTTGATGACCCAGGAGTGGTGCATGTAGTTTGGATACTCCTTGGGAATGGGGAAGTCGCTGTAACACATCATCTCCTTACTAGTGTTGATGACCGTGGAGCGGTAGACGCTGGCAAAGCCGGGCAGGGCTTCTTCCTTGAAGTTCCAGAGTCCGCCGATGTCGGTTCCCTTCTCGAAGCAGACGGGCTGCAGCCCCTCGTCCAGGCAGCACTTGATGGCAGTCAGCCCGCTCGCACCAGACCCGATTATGGCAACTCTTTTGGCCATTTCTAACATAAGAATTTCTCTGACTTGTTCCTAAGTCAAAGCACAATATGAACACCTACAACAACCAGGCCGAAAGTGATGTCTTGTATCGGGTTCGACAAAAGACCAGCCGATGATACAAGCTGGTTTGTACTCTGGGCATCATAAGGTCAAAGTACAATGACCGTAAGAACGCACCAAGTCAATGACCTAGAAATCAAGCCGTAAAAAAATGACCTGAAGAACGCACCTCGTCAATGACCTAGGAATCAAGCCGTAAAAAAAGTCAAAGTACAGTGACCTCGTCAATGACCTAGAAGTCAAGCCGTAAACTTCCGCGGGGATTTTTCCAATAAAACAAAACTATTTGATTCATTTTGT
This sequence comes from Branchiostoma floridae, assembly GCF_000003815.2. NCBI lineage: Eukaryota > Metazoa > Chordata > Leptocardii > Amphioxiformes > Branchiostomatidae > Branchiostoma > Branchiostoma floridae. Next base: position 17,548,442 of record NC_049986.1, on the reverse strand, counting down.
ATTGATGAAGGCGACAGATGGTGGTCGAAACGTTTACTGAAGAATTAAAGGAAGGTTGTGTAACGAAGAAGACTGTCCAATTGATCGTCATGATTCTCCTGTGCTGGTGAGGAATACTGTAAATGCATTTAAGTTCGCGGGGATTTAATTTCGCGGTAGCGGGGAAAAGGACTTTTCGCGGTGGTTTTAAGTTCGCGGTAACACCATAGACTGCAGTCTTATACCATAACAGAAAAATGTTCGCGGTGGATTTAAGTTCGCGGTGAAGTGGTCACCGCGAAAACCGCGAACATTAATCCACCGCGAACATTTCTGCATTTACAGTATTGCCGGTCGCAAGCCTGCTCAAACATTATGATTACATGTTAATGATTGCAGAGCCTGAGCAGGCTTGAGACCGGCATGGGAAAATGCGAGGCCCTGTATTATTCTTTCAACCCCTCCCGCCGTCCCTACTTCAATATTGCAGTCATACCTGGCGTCAGCAACCACTCAGGGGACGTACGCAAGGTGGATGCCGATGAGGAGTGTTTGCGTAAGTCTGAAGACAAATGTTTCGGTACAAATGACATATCAAATACATATGATGATGATATATGAACGCTTTAATCAAGTAGCTTTGGACATAAATTGATCTATAACATTTCGATCAATTGCCTAATATACAACATATATACAGTTGCAGTCAGTTCATTCACAACAACATATTAAATCATATCATAGATGACAAAAATTAAATCATAAGCGAAGTACACTATATCGTTCCATTGCCTTACATATGGGTTACATGTCATTTGGAGACCTTGCGAAGTGACTTGGGCCTGTCTAAGTATGGAGGAAAAACACAATGCAAACAGACAGATGGGTGTCTTTATGTCTTCTTCAAAGTAGTTTCCATATGATGGCAACTATCAGTGCTACCACAAGTAAGAGTTTCAGGATCCCTGGTACACCATTGGTCGTTTTTTCTGGAACTGGGCGTGTTTTGGTCGGATACGCGATCAGGTCCCACTGCGTCTCGATCGCCTCCTTCGCGCCCTTCCAAGCGCCCGGCCCCATCAGGCGGTACTGGTACGGCGTGCACGGACCAGCGAAGACGGTAAGAGCAAGGCGGGGGTCTGACAGCAGCAGGCGTTTCAGGTCGGGTTTGACTCCGATCTGTTCTGCGATTTCATCCATGAATTCAATGTAGTTCACCTGGAAAGTGTGCTTTATAGTGCTGTGGTAGCGTTTAGGCATTTCCATCTTCTTCTTCCTGATGTCGTCGAACATCGCGCCTTGGGATGGGAGCCTGGCGGTCCCTTTGAAGACCCTGGTGGCCCAGCGACATTGCATTTCTGAAATCGGCATGATCGCGCCCAGAGGCTGGACGAGACCAATGATGCTGAGTGTGGGGGGATCCAGCTTGGGAGGAAAGACGTACTTGTAGAGGGTTACCTGGTTGTTTTCTACTTTCATGACAGACTCGTCAATGAAGGGGAAGTCGAAGCGGTAACCGGTGGCAAAGACGACAATATCGATGTCATATTCAACCATGTCATTGTCGAAAACAACACCAGTCTTGGTGAAGCGCTTGATGTTGGGCTTGATGACGAGAGAGCCCGTGGCGATGCGGCTGGGAAGATCGTCGTTTATCATCGGATGCTGTCCCAAGACGTTGTGCTCAGGCTGAAGGCCGTACAGGGCGTGGTCAAAACGCTGGTTGAGCTGTCTGCGAGCCACGGCCTCTTTCACTGATGAAGGTACACAGTTCTGCAACACACGCCTAAACGCAACGATGTCGGCTGGTACACCGCTGGGAGAAATGCGGTTAAGCACCCATGTTCCACTCCTGGTACTGATGTATACCTGTTAAAACAACCACCATAATGTGGACATAAGACAGACTGTCTAAAACAGGCACACAAGACTCGATTCCTTTAGGTCTCATTGATGTATTACTCCGCGAGTGGGTACCCTAAAATAGATCCGAACCAAAAAATAAACGGCTGAACGGACGCGTGTTTTTAGCGGTGAGAAAGTCCCTTTTAGCCAGCGAAACTGATCTCAAAAGTTAGATTGGCGAAAGCTTGTTTGTAACTGAAGAAATTAGCAGGAAAAGCTTTGCAGCCGTGCACTAGGTCGGAGGTACACAGTCCTGGGTTCTGAGTGGCGCGGTTGTACACTAGCAGCGAAAAAGTGCCTTTTGTGGGGATTAACTAATCATAGTTTGTAATTGCTATAAAAAAAAGAACCTACGTATAGTTGACGTTGGCAATTTTTTCCCACGATATAGGGTAAATGTGCCCAACAAAGAATGAAAAATCTGCTAAAATTTTACCTAACTTCATTATGAATGCGCCCATTTAAACCACGAATTATAACATAGAAGTCTATGGGAGAAAGAAACTCATCAATGAGACCTTTAGTGCAAAATTTTAGCTTGATATTGCTGTCTAAATTGAATTGCTCTTTTGCATTCTGTTTTGGAACACCCACATCCGCATAAGGATCACCAGGTCCACGTGGTCCCTTTATAGTCACTGTACACAGATTTGATTGTACATTATATCAACTATGTATTTAAGATGAAAACAACATTGTCCGTAGTGTTACAGTTGAGAATTGTCCTGCACTACACTTGAAGCTTAGTGATAACAAGTATGGTATACACTGTTACATAGCAATGTACAATCTGTGTCTCCAATATAGGAGAGGTGTGGTCAAATGTACTCCCAACAAAGGTACATAGAACTTGAGTAATTAACTTTGGGAACACGGTATCATAAGAGGCTGAGTCAAAAATTAATGCAAGTGGTTGCTTATTTCTTTAATCGAATAACTTGAAATTTAGCACAATGGTAAATGGATACATCCTCTTGAAATTGAAATATTTCATTTCTTGTTTAAGATTCTCGTACATCGATCTCAGGAGGATATATGCCATTGTGCCAAATTTTAACTCATTCGATTAATAGTGTTCTGAAACCACTTGCATAACTTTTTGACTCTTATATCACCTGTTTGGCATGGTGGCTGAGTTCCACGGCGATGTCACCCGCAGAATTCCCAATTCCAATGATGACAACACGCTTGTTCTCAAACCCAAGGTGGTCCTTATAGTCATGACTAGATGTAGAGGGGGGGGGGGGGGGAATACCTACACTTGCAAGTACTTGCAAACATAGGCCAAGTGTCACGAGCCTCCAGGGCAGGATCTCCATGAAATTTTTCAGACTATATACTATTACACGTAGTGAACAGTTGGATAAACAAAATCTGGAACTATGCTATCACTACAACTATTGTTTACATGCCTCTTCCCTCTTCATTAAACAAGTTTATAATGTAACATTGCCTACACCAAACAGCCCTTCCATTTGTTGTTCTCACACCCTCTTCTCTCCACACCCAGTCATGACTACAAGGACCAGCACGGGTTTGAGAACAAGCGTGTCGTCATCAT